>NC_056718.1:4759661-5004661 GCF_018831695.1 Puntigrus tetrazona
GAATAGAGGGGCATCTTTACATGGTGTATTTCTCCGTTCCCGACACAGGGTTTCTGAGCTCACGGGGGGAGCAGAGCTTTTGGAAGCGGCCGTAGATGTCATGCTGTGTGTGTGCGGGTCCCTGATCAGAGATGGCACAACTGGGGAAAGTCTTTGAAACTCGCAAGAATCGTCCTGTCTATGCCGGAGAGAGCGGCAGTGCTTTTGAGGCCCATAGGGGGCGCTAGAGTACACCATTTGAGTGAATCTCGCAGAACAGTTGATTTGGTTTGTATTGCACTGAAGACTTACAATCACACACCTAAATATATCCTCCTCTTTAAAAAACAAAACAAAAAAAAGACCGTTTTTTTGCCTTCCCCTTTCATAATCTAACTCTACATGGCCCGTCATCAGGTGAGAAGTCACTCTCTATACAGTTACAGTCTTAAAAGTTAGCTTGCGGTACTTTATTTGAAGAAATGTATATTTCTGTGTTGTTATGTTTCATAATTAAAGGCATGCTGTGCTTTAATGCGCTATTCTTGTTTTGCTATTCTTTCATTTACTTGGTATTTGAGTAAGAAAATCACCTTTTTCTAAAAATAGAAATGGATCTGTTTAAATCTATTTAACCTCTTTTTTTTTTTTTTTTTTTAAATCTGGTTAAAACGTCTTTCTAGGTTAAAAAAAAGAATAATTCATATTGTAATGTTTTTTATTATACATAGTTATTTTACATGGTGCACCTGCACAAACTAAGACAGTAAATTATTACAGTATTTTCTAAACCATGTATTGAAATATTGTCATTTGACTTTTCATATTTCTAACATTATATAATATAAAAAACAACCTGCGTGCGTCAGTTTACAGGCACTTTTGGATGTTTAGCAAATGTAATGTATTTCACACACACTATCACTGTTAAACTTATTCTGTAATTATTTTCATTTATTGTCACTATCATTAACAAATGTAACTCCCATTAAATCTGAAATGATGTTTTAACATTCATGACATTCTGTGGTGGAAATGACATTTGAAATATTTTTAGTGCAAAATGACAAAATAGTTTGTCTTGCTAAGCTAATTTAACAGATAGAAATGTATATATATTAAATAGACATTGCATAATTTGACAACATTTATTTGTAATGAAACAATAAAAATACATTAAACATGCTCTGTCACCTTTACAAACAATACCTTACTAACTTTTAAAAACACTTTATCAGAGGCAAATTATTATTATTATTATCTTTTTGCAAAGCACTGTCACAGAAATATATTTTTCCAAAAATGTACAAAAATTGTGTTTAATTATAATTTTTTATTTGATTTACGTTTAGCGTTTTTCTCATTTAAAATCAGTCGTGGGCATAGGTTAAATCTAAACATAAATAATACACGATAATAAAATGTTTCCAAGACAGTTTCGCTGCGATCTTCAAATACATTTTTTTTTTGTTGATAATAATACATAAAAAAAAAAAAAAATCCTGAAGTTGCATAAATACAGTTCACTGATGGCTGCAGCCTAAAATTGCTGGCGTATGAAAATGAAAGGAAACACTTGCAAGGTGGGACTAAAGTAACAGTGGTCCTGTGGAAGCGGCCGTTCATTCGTCTGGCCTGAGCTCGTCTCGTGGAGCTCTCGCCTTATTTAAGATGAAAAGGAGGATATGGAGCAGAAAGGATGCAGCCCCCAGCAGAGAGCTGCTCTTCTCCCATCATTTGATCTCATATTGTAATCCCAGGTGTTTTGAATAATTTATGGAATAGGGCTTCTCGTTAAACAGTAATTTATATGTGTCGCAGAGAATAGGTTCTGCAGCCGTGCACATGTAAATAATGAAAGCTAAAATGCTTGTGGTGGAATCTGATTAATAATAATAATAACAATAATATATTTTAAGCACTGAGTTTTATTGTATCAATATTTTAATTCAGAAAAAAAATCAGAAATCGTGCATTAGAAGAACTTGCTAAACATCTTTGAGATAATCGTGTATATGCCGAAAATGCTTTAGAAAACGTATCAGTAAATGTATCGACTAATCATGATCTGGTCGTGAGTCGGAGAATGCAGAGAATTATTTCCCTGAGAACGCAGTCGCGAAAACTTCTGACGGCGAACGTGTAGCGGCTGTTGCGCGCAGAACAGAATGAACCCCAGATCAGAACAGATCTTACTCGGGCAATCAACACTAAGCGCTCTCACCGTGTGTTTTCAGAGACGGAGTGGGCTCTCACAGGAAGACAGGGGTGCAGGTAGTCGTGGTGTGATATGATGGGGGAAATCACCAGCTCTCTCAGTAGGGCCATTGGCACATCATGAGTGAAATTCTTTCTCTTATTTTGTTTCACTTTCTCTTAAAAGGAAGCTGTTGATGACTTTTCACAGCCATCGTGGAGGATGCGAGTAGATGTACATGTGTTTTTAATTGTTTTTCTTGATGTTCATTAGCGCCAGTGTCTCTCTAATGAGCTTTATCCGCTACCCAACAGAAACACATGCATCTATCTATCTATCTATCTATCTATCTATCTATCTATCTATCTATCTATCTATCTATCTATCTATCTATCTATCTAGCTAGCTAGCTATCTATCTATCTAGCTAGCTAGCTATCTATCTATCTAGCTAGCTAGCTATCTAGCTAGCTAGCTATCCCATCTACCTAACTGCTCTTATTACTTTTGGTTCTGAAAAAAAATAGTACAATTATCTTTAGGTATGTTTCACGTAGGGTCTCGGAAATGTGCATCCTTCAAAAATAAATAAATAAAATCAGAGATATCCAAATGATAAAATATAGATTAGCATTTTGATACTGTCTGGTCTGGCTCATCATTTTGCTTCAAAGAAGAGGAAGATAAATGATGATGCCATTAAAAGTGAACTAATTAAGGAATGCTTCTTTTAAAAACTCATTAACGGCACCCTCATTTACATAATGATGCATATTAATTAAGTTTTAATGAATCCTAGCTTCAATCAAGTCACTTTTTGGCTGCGAAACAATTTTGACGAATGAAAAAAAAAGAAACCAACAACAACAAAAAAAAAAAAGAACAATGCTTTCGAGTCTTTTTTTTTGTTACATCAAATAAAAAACTCAAACGCCACCTTTGCTTTTTCAAAGCGTGACATTTATGTCTTAGTTATTGTCAGTCCCAATACATCAGAGGTCTTGCATATTAATTTCCTTCGGAGTAGAAATTTCCAAGAGCGTGCGCAAATGATTCATAAAAATATAGAGGAGTTCTGTAATTTGTGTGAAAACGTGTTAGGCTGTACATCCATGTGAACTAATTGAATTTTTTTGTAATTAATTTTGGTAACACTGGCATAGAAAACACGTTCACTAATAACTATAACCGATTTCCTTAATAAATTCCTAATTTGGTGCTTATTAATAGTCAGTAAAGTAATTGTTAAGTTTAGGCATTGGATAGGATTAGAGATGTAGAATAAGGTAATGTAGAACTAGGCATTAATATGTGTTTACTGTGCTATTCGTATACAGTTATTACATGGCTAATATACTAGTAATACACTGCTAATATGCTATGCTAATAAGCAACTAGTTACGAAAGTGTCACCTTAATTTGAATGCGTTTAAAGATATCAATGATTTAGTCATCACCTCCACGGTTCATCTTTTTCAAGAAAACCCTCATAATAAAAGACATCTAAACGTTACCTATCAAACCCATGCATTGCTTTTATGAAAGCGAACACCCAGTGGAGCCAGTGCTTTCGTGGCCCTCGATGAGGAGCTTGATGTAAAGTTGTTTTTAGCTCTCTCAACGCAGAGCGCTGTTTGCGGCCGTTGCCTCTGCCGGGGTCAGGGGTCGCGGAGAAGCGTGTAAATGAAGCAGGAAAGCAGATGCTCGTTAATTAGGGGAAAATGTGAGTGACAGGATTTGATGAGCAGTACTACACGCGTCCCCTGCCACACAACAGCTGTTGTCACCCGCCTCGCTGTGGGCTTCGCTCTCCCAGAACCCCCCGCGGGGTCGCAGTGCCAAGCCCAACCCAGAGCCAGTGTGCCAATAAATAGGCTGCATACTAATAACCAAACACGCCGCGGAGTACGTCACATTACTCTCCCACCTCTGCCACTCACTTTATTTATTACATCTGACTGTTTTATGCGTCTGACATTTTCTATGTGTACCTGTTCTATGATTATTATTTTAGCTTCGTCCCACGTTAGCTCCGTTCCGAGCTATTTGTTACATTTATTAAAAGCAGTATTAATTCTCGCCATCATGCTTATTTGGTTAAGAAGTTCTCACAGCTTTTGTCAAGGCAGAATATTAATATTACAATATTACAATTTAACATTATAATTTGTAAGCACAGACACATTTTTTTAAGCAAAGACACATGCCTACCTTACTACATAAATGCTTCCTTAAATGTAAAAAATACTTATTTAAATGAAATATGTAATATATAATTGCAATGTTCTTGTTTAAAATAATATGTGTTTGGTATCTGTATTACATAATGTGATCATATGAACATAACAGATGTCTTATTTTCACACATCAAGTGTTGTACTATTGAATTTATCTGATGTTATCTATTAAAAAGACTGTGAAATATGTATGATTCATCATAACACATCTGGCTTGCTGTGATAGTCTGATGTCACTGTTAAGGTTCATCCTTCATACTCTTAATATTATATATATATATATATATATATATATATATATATATATATATATATATATATATATATATATATATATAATTAGCTAAAACAGATAAGCCAGTTTTTATACATTTTCATAAATCATGTAGAATGCAGGAAAAAGGGGAAAAGATTTTTAAATCTGTTTTTCCAAATGAACTCTTTTCAAATAAAATTTCTCTCTCTCTCTCTCTTCTCTCTCTTTCTCTTTATGTATATATATATATATATATATATATATATATATATATATATATATATATATATATATATATATATATATATATATATAATAAAATGACACAACATTTTCATTATTGCACACGATTACACAGCATGGGATTTATGAATGTAAACTTAATTTTGTTACATTTTAATAGACTGACTTCTAATATTAATATGTCAGTGATGTTTGAGGTAAAATCAGATGCTAAGATGATCTGAATAAATAAGCAAAATGAAATAATCTCTGCTTTCCCTCATGTTTTTCCTAAACACCTGCATGTCAATAGTCATTAAGCTAATTGCTTAACAAAAAGTTTCCAGGGTGTCTCCAAAGGACTTGCCATATTTTACTCAGTTCAGTAACAACTAAAACTTTCATAAAGAGAGAAAGAGAAAAGGAATCGCATGTATGATGATCCTGAGGGTTATAGCGCACAGATGCTCCTTGCTCGCCTCCTTTGAAGCATTTAAATAGGCCAGGCGTGTCTGTCAGTCCTGCTCGCACCCCCTCACACCTGGGACTTAAGGTGTTTCAACAATAACGTACCGCAGGAGGAAAAAAAAAGAACCACTTTTTTCTTCTGCTGAAATCCCACCAGAGCGCACCAAAGGTATCAAAAACCAAAAGAGCTGGAGAGAAATAAACCCAAATGCTTGCCTGATGAATAATTTGAATGAAGAAATGAAGCCATGTGAAGTGATAGCGCACGGCACAAACAGAAGGATAAAACTGGATACAATTAGGTCACCCAACAGAACAGCTTAAAGCTTCTCCATTTACATATCTTACTGCTGGCAGTTGCATTGCAGATGGCAAATAAAGAGTGGTCAGTTAACATTTTGCAGTTATTCAGAGACAGAAATCCAACAGGCCGCTGAAGATCATCAAATTTAGAAGAATTGATTCCATTAGGGTCTCCAAGTAGATGAACCTGAACCTCCAGGTGCTCCTGGGCATCCAGAAATTAACCCCTAGAAAGTAAAACCGAGTATTTGATTAATGTATTGTGGCTGTCCCTGAAATGAGTGATAAAGACAACAAACGTTCAGTACAACAGCAAGATTACGAATGTGATACTGGTTTTAAACAACTGCTCTTTAAACCGTATAAATCCGCAAAGCTCTCGAAAAAGTTCCACACGAAACGTAGTGTTTTCAATGGAGATCAAAAAATAAATCAATTCAAAACCAAAAATATGAAAAGCTTCCATGCTGGGTAAACTATCATTAAAGTCTGTTAGAAAAGCTTGTTGAAGTGCAACTTAAATATTTGTTGCGACTGACCATAATTAAAGAGAACTGTAAATGAGGAATAAGTAAACATAAAATGTGAGACAAATTAGAAAGTAATTAAAATAAGACAAACCTGGCCAACACTATTTCCCATCCAGCACTGAACAAATGGGATTTTGTGGGCTGATCTGTGGGTTGACTCCTGAAGAGTTTCCAGTTTGTCAATTTGAAATGCCTCCCACTTTATGTACTGATCCGTTTGGACCAAAACCGTCTGCGGTGAACTACAAATAACCACAACAAATTAGACGTGGCTGAAAACAAACATGGGGTCCAAAAGTCTGAGACCAAATTAGAAACCTGCAAATAAACTTTTTTTGGAATGTAGTTTGGTAACTAACTAAAACTGACTAAATAAATAATTATATTGAATGATAATTAAAGAACTATATGAGATAATGCACTAGATTTGTTAATAATGAAATGTAAGAAAATGTGACTCAATCTCAACTCAAAACTCAAATCAAGTCAATGCATGTCAATGTGACGGCCAACATGCAATACTATAAAATGTGACTTTACTCATTGCTTAATGTATATCACCATGTCACTTAGTATTATTTATGTGGTTATATGATTGTTCTTCTTACACCAGTCAGTAGAAATTCTCCTAATCTTTATATGCAGAGAAATACAACGACAATAAAGGCGTTAGATTCAGTTCAGTTCAAAATTAAAGCAAAAGAGGAACATAACAAATAATATATAATGCAGATAATATAATTTGTAATAAAGAAAATCTTCTGTCACACTTTTTTATTAGGTGGCCTGTACTTACATCAAAAAAATAAATACAATGTACTCATTGTGTTCATATTGTATTTGAAAAAACATCTCTACTGCTATTGAGGTGTTGCTATTGAATATTAGGGACAGATTTGGTGGTGTGGGTAAGTTTAAGGGTGGATTAGGTGTAAGGTGTAAAGAATAGGTCAACATATTTAACTGCATGTAGGTATTTATATAAAAATATAAGTACAATGTGTGTACACAATAAGTACATTGTATCTTAATAACTCTGTAAATAAGGTCACAATCTATTTTATGGGAATTCACCTTCATTAAACGTGTGGTATTCTAGCCATCGGTATCTGTTCAATCAATGTACATACAAAAACATTTTTTTTTAAGCCAGTGACGCAATACCAGATGTAGACACTTTAAATGTAACTAACACCCCGCTGAGCCTCTGAGGAACAGGTCTTCTTCTGACACTTCTCGCGCTTGTGAGGAAGTAGTTGGAGGAAAACTTTCCTCAGAGCTCTGACAAAAGAGAAAGGCAAAGCGAGTGAGCGAGCGAGCGAGCGAGAGAGTCAAGAAGAAGACTCTATCTTTGAGAACCCAAACAGGAAGGAGGGCCTTGTTTTGAGAATGCAGTGGCACATCTCCAGGTGACAAATATGTCAGCGCCTAAAGCCCTGTGGCACAATTATGCCACCATTGCTCTGAGTGTGAGCGATAGACGGAGGAAGAGAGAGAGATAAAGAACAGGAGAGAGGGGGGTGCTGCTTTGGTGTGAGAAAAGTCATCACAGCCTTTGGCTTACGCTGAGAGACAGCCCAGGGGATGCAGTTTGCTCCCATAACAAAGCGCTCCTCCATTTTGAATACGGTTGAGAACATTCCAGCTAAATCCGCTGGGCGTGCGGGGCGTGTGCGTCCCCTGGCAGCTGCAACTTTCTCGGGGACCTAATAAACACATTCTCCACTGGCATCGTGCATAATGTTTACAATAAAATTGGATGTTGTTTGTACACAATTAAAACTAAAACCACAAAAGGAGGATAGACCAAAGACAAAAAATTAGTTGTAGTTGGCTCAGTTGCCGGAAATCTTTTGGATATTGATTTAATGTATTCCTCATCGCTTGCCTTGGTACAGAGTCATTTGTTTGTTTGTTTGGCAGTCATCTATATTCCGATAAACAATAGAAGTAAGCACTGGGGACCCAACAAGGCGTAAGAAGGAGAAAGAGGAATAAAGGCGCTGCATTCGACTACAACTAGGTCAAACTGACGGAAGGAACAAAACATAACGGGCTGAGAGTTTGTAGGAATCTTTACAGGAAAACAAACTTGTCACTCACTTGACAGTCTGTTTTGCTTCCAAAGGAGAGAATAATGAAAAAAAGCAGAATCTCCATTGCAAATCAGCATTGGCATTGTGAAGTTCTCCGTTTGAAATGCACATCAAATCAGCAAAAAAAAAAAAACCCGTCGCGTACCTCGTCAGTGACATCTGGGGACGTATGAATCTGGGGGTCTTTGTTTCAAATGTGCGACTTGGGGAGAGAGGGGAGGTGGTGTCTGTATCGGAAGACATTCGCATTCATAAAACATAAATAAGACTGCTGTATCTCCTAAAGATCCATCATAAAAACATCTATTACTGGGAGAACATGAGAAAAGTTACTTGGAGGAATTTTGCTGCGGGAGAACTGACCAGTTTTTTGCTATAGACTGTACAACTGGAACAATCTTTGCACAGACATACAGCAGTTGGGCCTGGGTTATGTTTGTTTATGGATGTTTTCATGTATAGGAAAGTTTAAGTAGACACTAGGGTAGCAAAAGAGAGAGTCAGAGATCAAACTGAGGACTGTTGCTTTCTAGACTAAAACCACTACGACTGCACCATGCATTTGACTGATTTCATTTTAATTGCATTAAGCTGTATTAGTGCTTTTGGCTTTTTTCTACACATGTTTATTGAAAATATGTGCCTCTACATTTCCTCAAAAATACATACCTATAAATATGAATCCAGTTTCCTGTTGAAATGAACAATAGAGGCGGTAAAACTGTGCCAACTTCTGCATACTTTTAACACAAAGTATGCAGAAATGTTGCCTCAAGTATGTATTTCTATTAAGCCTGGGTTGACTTCATAGGCCAGAACCAAACATTAGCACCACTGCACAAAATTTGAGTACGTACATTACCTACTATATCATGTGTCCAATAGGATCATGCTTAATTTTTTTAGGTCTGTAACGATTCACGTATCTTGGTTCATGATTCATATGATTCATTTTTCAAATCATCAAAGTGATCATCCTTTTCCCGTTTGTTAGTGGGGACTTTGGAGTGAGCAGAGCATGTGCGTTTCAATATTTAGTCGTTTGGAGTGCACTTGTCGAAGGAAGCGATAACATTAAGGGATGGATGCGTTGCGTTAAATTACATTTTATATAAAAAAATGGTAACACTTTGGAATATGTTTCCATCATTAATGAATAACTACAAAAGAATACGTGTAATGCAATATTAGCATTCAAAGAAACTCTGATTAATAAATTAGTAAGTAATAGTACTTAGTCGAATGTGGTAGTTCACTATAAGCTAGTCAGTAACTATTATTTTTTTCATACATCCACAAGAATTGCTGTTTACAGGTTCATAATTAATATGAATAATACACAAAAAAAGTGAAGTGAAGGTCATGGTAACCCACTAGTAATTACTCAAGTATTACCAGAATACTTTTATATTAGGATCAGTATTCTAAAGTGAAGATTGTGATAACTCACAAGTAATGACTGAAATTTTTGTAAGCTTTTGCAGGTTTTGTAAAGTATTCAATAGTAGTAAAGGAATTACTGTTTTTTGGATCGGTGTTCTAAAGTGAAGATTGTGATAACTTTCTAGTAATTACTGAAGTCATTGTAAACTTTTAAGGTTTTTGTAAGGCTCTATTAATCACTTTGCTAGATTTAAATCATTACTAGTAGGTTACCGTGATCTTTACTAGAATACAAATCCAAATAATTAGTAATTTCTTCAGAAGGATGTGGCATTACTATCCAAAACCTTACATACATCTCAAAAGCTTACAATGACGTCAGCTGATATTAGAAATTTGTGATTTTCACTTCAGAATACTGATCCAAGTAATTAGTAGTTACTTGAGTCATTCGTAACCATTATTTATTATGCATAATTCACATTAATTATGAACCTGTATACAGTAGTTCTTAAGAGTTCTCCAAGATATATGAAAAAATAGTAGTTTTTGTTTTGCTAAAAATAACAAAAAGACATTCATGACATTAAAAGAGCGACATCTGCTGACACACATCGTGCTGCGTTTGTTGTCACGGGAACATCCCAGCTGAAGATAATGAGGAAATGACATTGTTCCCTTTGACAAGTGAATTCCAGTGAATGACCTTTATTGACCAGGACTTGATGGTCTGTAAACCATGGTGCATTCTGGGATGGGCTGAGGTGGCGGAGTGGAAACAAAAAGAAGAGAGCAAAACCGAGAAAACGCAAAATGGAGAGAGCGCAATGCATCTCTGCATGATTGGCGGTGTAGGGGAAAGTGACAGAGCACCTCACCAAGGTCACGTCCAAGGAGAGCACAGCCAATTACTATGCAGATCAGAGCAGGATGTGGTTTAGGAGGATTGCTCAGATGCAATCACATTAGCTGGCCAGAAAGGAAACGGCTGTCTGACCTCAATCACTGGAAGCTGGAGAAGAGAGGCAGGAGAGGTACTACATTTTCCCTGCCTAAACCACCTGTCCCTCATCTTCACAATAACGTGATTAACAAACCAAACATGTCAGTAAGTCTGTGTGCATGGGAATTAGAGAATGATACGAGCCTTGTTGGCTGGTCACGCTGTTATGTACAGACGTAATAATGCGTGTTTAAACCTGGCCGGATTGGAGCATATCCCCCGAGGATGAAATGTGTTAAGGCTTGTGCATAAACTGCTCTTTTTCATCTGGTTGCCCGTTAGATTCAAGATGTCTTTGAGTAATTATTAGAGCCGGTTGCATCAGGGTGGCCAAGTGTTTAAAGAAGAAAGAAAGAAGCCAAAAACTCTTTGTACATGTCCTAAATGCATTTTATATGGACTTGCGGTCTTTGCTTGTGCACGTCCATGCAGTCTACAAGACTGTAGGATGTCTTATTTGGAATTTTAGGCTGTTATGCAACTCCATGTGACTTTTTGTCAAACTAGCGTTGATGTGGACTTTGCAATGGACTCTATTATCCATTGGTAGACTTGTGTAGACTTGAAGCAAGACTGTGAGCTGATGTATTTGGGACAGAGCCCAAGACAATATATTTAAGGCATCATGAGCACTGACACAAAGGTTGTTTCAAAAGCTAGACAGCCTTCTAAAATTCTATTCAAATTTGAGCAAGCATTGCATGTGTTCTTCATAAAAAAGGCAGTCCCACAATGAATTGCAATAAGCTTTGTGAAAACATTTTCCAAAATTGCGGATAGCTCAAAAATCTTGATAACATGATTCATTCAACTGCGATATTCCATCCATGCTCCAAAAATGATTATCCTATGTAGAGTCCCAGGGATTCTGGACCATCTTGGGACAACTGAAGGACCTGGATAAGCAACATGTCCTCTAACCAATACGCTCCTATAGGTCATTTATGCGACTCCCTGAAATACAGTCCATCATGTATACTACAATAGCACCCCTTTCGGCACCAGAACATTTTCATATTAATGTTTTGTACTCTTTTATTTGTGTCATAATTTGGGTTTTGTGTACCTCAGCTGTGAGCGCATTGCATTATATGGTGATATATAACCATGTGATAATGCGGTCATGGGTTCAATCCCAGAGAATGCACATGCTCATAAAATGTATATGTACTGAAAATCATGATTTTGCCTGATTTCTGTAAGGGGTAGTCCACACATTGCATTTATATAAACACGCATTTTGATTGGTAAATGACTGTCATTTCATGACGACAGATGAAACACAACACCGTAATTTTTTTTTATACCTGCTTAGACGGGTTTAACTTAAATATCCACTTTTTTTTGCCATAAAAATGGGTGTGGCCATTTGTAAATTTTATAGGACTGGCTTCTGGTCTCCATGTCCAGCTATTTTTAGCTGTACAAAACTGTTCATTTTGCTGCTTGATTTTTAAAAGTGGTGTGTCATGCCAAATTATTTTAATATATTTTAGTTATAAACACACTGGTTTGAAGAGCAAACAGTTTACCGTTTAATGCACTTATTCACTTATTGTTTTTGTTATTTACCTATAGCACCTAACGACCGGGAAGTCTCACCCATAGGCTTACTTCTGCATTAAATTAAAAGGTGGATAGGTAATTCCAAATTCTGCTGATTCAAAAATCACTGTGATTGTTTCACAATGCCAGTCTTTCATCTTGGACAGCTGAAAATCATAAACCATGGGGAGCCTGCACCATACAAAAAAACGAGCTAATTGCACACAGAAGAAAGGGGTCCAAATCTGGACCTTCTTGCTGTGAGGTGATAGTGCTACCTACTAAATATGCTAATTTTCACTGCTAAAATATATATATAAAATATCTAAAAATTGTATATTTTACCCAATATTTGTGCACGCTTGAGTAGCACTGCATTACAAACTAACGCTGCGCTCTATTAAAATCGATTCGTAAGTCTCTAATTGTGCACTACACGAATGCTCCAGATCGACCCGTGGTGAGGTTTTATTCCAATTACGATGTTTTAGAAGGTAGTTGCCTATGTAGGTAGTAGACAGCAAGGTTGCTCACTAGGTTTGGAACACAACCACGGTGTCCTGTAATGGAATCAGCATGGCATGCATACATAAATCACAGCACATTTTCATATGCATAATGTTTCTTCATCCAGTGTCTTTGCAGGAGATGAGAACGGGGCTGGGGTGGGAGGGAAAGAGAAATGGAAAGGGCTTTTTTGTGTTTTACTCTCTTTTTCTCTTGCTCTTCAAGAACGACTGTCTTTAATGTTTCTAATCTATTGTGCTGACAGCGTAGCACTGGTGAGATGCTGCAATGGGAGATGTCGAGGTGCCTGGCAGACAGCTGCACTTTCTCTACACGTTTGCCACTGTGTGTGTGTGTGTGTGTGTGTGTGTGTGCGTTTGAGAGAAAGCAAGGCAGCAAATAGAGAGAGTTTGTGCATTTCAAGCATGTCGGTGGGACTTTTGGGAGATTTGAAGAAGACAGGTTTTCTGTCTTCTCTCTCTCCCTCTTTCTGTCCCTTGCTCACTCTCTCTCCCCTCTGGGGCTTTGTTATGCTAATGTGGAGGGATGTAGCGGATTCATAGTGATTTTTCATCTGGCGAGTGACGAGAGATAAAAAGGAAGTGACGAGGTGTCTTGATTGTCCTCAGTGTTTGGCTCTCGCTCGCTAACAAGCCGCCACATTGTACAGATGCCATTTTCAAACGCCCTCCATTTGCATCTCCAAGGCTGCACTCTATCGCAACCCCTCTAAAAGTTTATGCCCCCTCATTAGACGAAGCACTCGTCTAAGATTAAAAATGCGGGACACTTTTATTTTCAGCAAGCCCTCTCTTCTGCGCATAGTAAAAGCAGATGTTATCGCGCGGATGATGCTATATTTACGCCGCTGCTCCTCGGTTGCCGGGGGCGTGCGAGGCAGCGGGGGTTTGAAAATGAGCTGCCGTATCAGCGCAAGGTAACCGTTTCTTAATCACATTTGCATTTTTATTTTGAGAGATTCTTCAAACGTTTGCGTTATTGAGGATTTATGGCGAGACTCTTCGCTTGATATTCCATCAACTTCACTCATAAAGGAGCCACTCCATAACTCAGCTCAAGATGAATCTTCCCGCCCCGCCGAATAATTAAGTAGTAGATTTTTGATGCGGAAACTTCAGATAAATCATTTGTTTATGAGTACCAAAGCCTTGAGGGCACTAAAGCCACAGTTTAATAGCAGATCACTTACTACACTGTCTTATCCGGCGCAAGTAGATTCTATTCATGGAGTTATCACAAAATCATCCCATACCGATAAAACCATCTTGCCGTTAATTGCTGCCTTCCACGTGTTGTCTTTGCTATACCACAATGTATAAAAATCGGGAAATAATTGAGTGCGATTTTTTTCTGCCACACTTTAGTTTGGATTAAGATTGCAATTATCACTATTGACTAACTATTAACTATGACATTGGCATCAATAGCCCCCCAATTTGCTTTTTATTAAGGTAGTTAAGTTTAAGTATGGGGTAGGATTAGGAGATCTAATATATGGTCCTAAAATCACAGCCACTATGCTAGTAATATGCATGCTAATGAGCAACCAAAAGTAAGAACTGCTCCCTAAATTAAAGAGTTACCTATTTTTTATTATAGTATATTCCTGACTAGTTGCGCTTATTTTTGCAGTGGTATTTTCCAACGCTATCTCACGACCAATTTGTATATATTTCATGAATTGGCTGATTCGAAAGTATTCAAACCCCAGTGATGGGTTCATCGTATGAAATTGTATGAACGAGATCGAAATGATCTACCTTATAAAATATGTGAATATAAATATAATTAAATGTCTTTGTGTTGAATCATAATGATACCTGTTTGCACAAAACTAATCTTGTGTACATATATAGATTAAGAGTGTTAGAATAAAATCTCCCAGCACGCAATGCAGCATGAATAATTAGTTTTTATTTTGCCTGTCACGTTTAATTAGCCTACCTGTTTTTTTTTTAATTATTATTATTATTATCCAAAACGATGTTTGCTGATTGTCTCCACTGTTGAATTTTGCATTTTAAAAAAGAATATAATAATATAATTTTAGCGATACTCCACTTAGCACAATTCTACAACTACCTGTCATCCTTAATTTTTTACACGTTGTAAAATGCAGCACCGCCACACATAACGTACTGAAAGGTTCTGTCTCTGAGCTTTGATTATATGGAGCTTCTGTAAATCTGAACATCAATTCATGCGTTTCCTGGGATTTGCGACTTTGGCATTGCTAGCGCTCGTTGCTAGCTAGAGGAACAGAGCAAAATAACAGCATGTGGGTTTGAAATGACACGAAGGTGAGTAATAATGACAGAATTTCGATTTAGGGTGACCTAATCCTCTGAGATATCCATCAGTTCTCGTGTTATTAGGGGATAAAGTGAAGATAGCGTTACTGGAAGCGAGACATAGCTCAGCGAAAAACCTAGCTCACGTAGACTTATTTTGCTATTAGTGACAGAAGTTTAACCATGAACATCTGAAGGATAAATGAACTGTTAAACAGGACATGAGGGAGGGAGATACGTGCGTTCAGGCTCAGTGTTTGCACAGTTAAACATCCAAACCTCTGAAACCCAGTCATCTGAGAGATGATACCTTTCAGCGCACACAGGGGATCTCGTCGACAACCCCACCACTTAACGAGTTTAATTGTTTTAGCCAAGGACCATTGGTTAACTTGCACATTGGTTTGAATTGTTAGCTCCGTGTTCCAAAAATCCACCCTAAATAAACCGGGTGCGTCAGTTGTCAGGCTGATTTATACGATGCTCCCCATCTCAGGCTCTTCTGTGCAAAAATAATTAAACTGTTCCTCAGATATTACAGGCTGCTCTCCGTTGGCTCTCATTTGATCTGTTGATTTGTCCTGGCATAAAGGAACACCTTAAATGGAACAAGCACGCAAAGCTGCTTGCAACTTTTGCATCCACAAACTTCAAAATTCAAATCAAAGAAAAGATTCACAGATCATGCTGTGTTTTAATAGATAGGACCGCAATATTCAAACGAACTCTGGACTGATCTTTTGTTTGAGTTGATCTCTGTTACTGGTTATTAACTCAAGAGACTAAAGTTTTCTTTATTTTTTAGGGCTGAGGAACAATTTCCTCACAATTGACTTTTTACACCAGAGGGAAATTTAATCATGTTTTGTTTACTCTGACTCATTTTCATTTAGTTCTCTCCAAAAACGTGGTTCAAGGTTTTGAGTAAACTTCAGGGCTCTACATATATTTTTGCAGCCATGATTGTGTTTACCAAGATATAATTGGGAACCTCTTGTGAAATCTGTATTCTGTGTTTAAACTTTAAACTTCTGCGGAGAATATTATTTGAGACATCGGTTTTGAAGAGGTGCCCCTGCCTGTCAGATATTCCTCTGTTTTTTAAAGTAATAGTTCACCCATAAATGAAAATTCTGTCAGTATTTTAGCACTCAACCTTCCAAAACCGCGGTGCTTTTAAAATTCTGAAAAACTTTACAGCTCGTTTCCAGTTGCCATTTTTAACACGCGCATTTAAATCTGTGCAAACTAAAAAAATAGTAGGATAAATCGTGACTATTTCGTTCTTAATTGCGCAAACGATTTGCTAATTTGTTCCCTCAATTAGCTAAGTCGAAGGGAACGAAATAGTAATTGTTATGTGCGGGGCTCTTTACCTTCGTAATACATATTAGTAATAAAAAAATATGTTTTAATATATCTATGGTAAGGATTTTAAAAAATACCTGGTCCCACTTTATATTGTGTTCGTAATACTAGTATAATAATAGTATAATAATAATAGTAATAATAGTATCTACAGCTCTGATGTTTGCGTAACTGCACGTAATTACACAACAAACCACTGAAGCACAAATACGTAACAGGACATTGGTAACAACACTTTTTGGTAATGAAAGTACAAATGCTTAACAGGACTAACAGTAAAGAAAGTGTTACGCTTCTATACTATATTATAGTATATTAGATGCTGGCCTGTTTCTTAAAAAAAGAACTGTAAATTAGACTATAATGAGCAAAAAATATCGCATGGAAGAGTTTTGCGACAACTTTCTCTGCTTCACACACACACACACACAAAAAGTTAATATAATAAATAATGATATATATCCATTACATATTTTGGATGAACTGACACAGCGAATGATCTCGCACAGATGCCCCAGTAAAATCAAATGCAACGGCTTGGAAAGAAACATTAAAGCCATCACACTGAACCGTATTTTGATCATTGCTTGATATTGCTTGCCATTCTGCGGAAAGGGTTAGATTTAGGGTTTGGAACATTGTTTATTCTCGCTGCTCCACGACTGCAACCTAATGAAATCTGTGAGAGTTTGGCAATTCCTCCGTACTTTTTTATACAAATTTACAATTTATTCTTCATTACTGTATTTAACATCGCACTCTGTAACAGAAAAAATACACAGCACATTTTTGCAAGGAAAACCAGTTCCCTGCTATACAGCTGCTCCTCCGTTCTTTCTCTCGCATCTAGATAAAGTGATCTTCCCCTACAACCTACATTATTAGCCAGCACATTTGCATCACGATGTGTCCAGAAAGAAATAATGACACTGTCAGCCGGTGCAAGGCTGGCAATAAAACAGACGGATTCCTTTGCCTCCTGTTTTCCACAGGATCACGATCAGCCGTGTCAAACGAGAGGTGTCTTCGCTTCTGAAAAGAGTTAAACAAACCAAGCAATGGAAGCAGGTTTTGGATTAATTAGTAAGAATATTGCTTTGTTGGTGTAGAGTCTTACATTTCGCAGGCTCTGCTCAACCGATGGTAGACGTAAGACCGGCAAATTGATTGATGGAGAGTTATTTGCATATAACTAAAAAAATGAAGCCCCACATAGAAAAAATGGAACAGAGACAAGGGGAAGGTGTTATTAAAGAGATTTATTTTCTTCTGGAAATTCTCGTTCAAGTATAGACCTTCTGTCTGTAAACTGTAAACATGCCCACTTTTATCTGCAGTTAGCTGACAGCTGAATCTGTCTTACTTTACACTCTCGTGAATAAAAACCGCGTTTGAACGTGATCCTTTTGTGCGTATGCCTCTTTAAACGAGCTCTGATAATTTCTCGCCTTTTAATACCGCAGCTTCAGTGTTAGGAATGCATATGCGGCGACGGCGTTTGCCTTGACTTGATTAGAAATGTACAATAATCGCAATTGTGCTCGCTGCAAAATGATTCTCGTCATACTCCAGAGTGACTCGAAACACATGCTGCCTATTTCAGTGCCAGTGTGAATAGAAAACATAAGAGGTCTAAAGTGTTCTCCTGTCTGCACAATAAGACACGACCTTCACAGAAGAAGACTGTATCGCATCTGCGTTCGAATATTGATGTTTAGGGGTGATGGCTTGTCCCTGGGCAATGCAATGTGTGGGATATATACAAGCTCGCTGGTCAGACGGGCTTCGTCTCTTAATGAGAATGAGGCCCTCGCACATATAAGTCTTTTAAGTGCAAGTCAGGGGTCTCCCTCACCCGCCCCAAATTCATTTGAATATGGGATGCTGATTTATGACCTTATTTGGTCTGTCTTCTGTATGCAGATGCCCGAGGCTTCTTTGGGTACATGCATAATGAGATTCTCAGGGTCATCCCTCCGGAGTGTCACCGCACTATAATGCCGCGCTCTTCGGGAGGGGGCTGCAGGGGGAGGTGCCCACGAGTTGTGCCCGGAAAGCCAGGGTTGCCAAATCTGTGGTTTTCCCATGGAATTGAGCTCCTGCCGCTGAGGGTTCTTACTTTTTATTTTTGGTCTGAGGCTTGATATATTACACAAATTACGTTCAAATGCATTTATTCCAACAAGTATTTATAATTTACAAATTTAATTGAAAGCCAAATTTTCAATTCTAAACCAGCTTAATCTCATTGCAGTTCATAACTACTATATTGTGTGTTTTTGATGGCTAACTTTGCATACTTTTGTACTTTTGCTTACAATTTAGGTCTGAGGGTTTGACATATTATACAGATTACATTGGAATGTAACTATTTTTTGACCAACCAATAGCCAATTTCCAATTTTAAACCAGCACAGTCTCAAGGCAATTCATCAGTAGAATTGGTGGATACCTTCACACATTTTCATACAATCTACATACATATATATATTTTTGGGAGGTTTGAGGGCATATTATGCGGTTTACATTAGTATTTTGACCAAACAATAGACAATTTTCAATTCTAAAACAGCATAATTCCATGGCAATGTCTAAATACTTTATATTTTGCTATATTGGTGGCCAATTTTGTCTTCAAAATAAAAAAAAAATGTTCTTTCTTTTTTGGTCTGATGTTAAAATGTTAAAGTATATACGGCATAAGTAAATGTTTTTTAAATCCTGTCTGTATTTCTTTTTTATATATATATATATATATATATATATATATATATATATATATATATATATATATACAATGAAGGCCAAAAAGGACCGATATGGTTTTAATATGAACAAAAAAATGACACACTTTTCATTATTGGGTGAAGTGTCCCTCTAATGCTGCTAATGCATTATACAGTGACCCTTCAATGAAAGGATATGCATAATAAGATATCTGTGGAATATGTTTTAGGATTGGCCTGGTTTTATAAGGCTGTCTGTGTCCCTCACACACACACACACACACACACACACACACCTGGCAACCCTTGTCTCAGTGCTGGGCAGAGGCCTCTGCACACCTCCCTTGCGCCCCGCTTCATGTTCACTTATTAACATCAGCGCATGAGCTTTATTACGATCTTCTGCTAATTATGCCTTTGGTCTGTGTGTGTGTTTAATAATTGCCTGCTCTGAGGGCATTCAACGGCAGTCCGTGTGGGACTGAAATTGATTTTTAAGACATTAACTGATTGCCGTGAGTACCCAGATCAGAGTGAATTTGAATAATTGTTATTCATGTCATCTTTATGGAGCTCTGACAGGAGGAAACAGAAGAGTCTCACTTTTCATTTTTCCCATTATTTTCTCACCTTTTTTTCAGGCAACATTATTAACATCTTTATATGAGATTATTCAATTTTTTTTCTAGCATTTGAATAAATAAAAATAGATTTAATGACACATTAAAGAGATAAAATTAAAGTCTGATCCACTCACTGCACTGAAAAAAGTAAGTATATCTGTAGACTAAACGAATTGATCCATATTTTTTTGTGTTGCAGTGCAATTTATAGTTCGATTTAAAAATTACATATTAAATGTAAATGAATAAATTAAAGAATGAGCTGTTTTTTTACTTTCAAGTACTTTTTCTTGTCACCTACTGCCATGTCAGTCTGGGCACTTTTCATAAATTGAGTACGGAAATTGTTTAACTCTTTAAAAATACATTAGAAAAAAAATTTGTTATTCATTAATGTGAAGTTTGTCAATAGCAAGAAAAGTGTAGCTGTGAAGTACATATATATATATATACACACTACATATATGAAAAATGAATTTGTAAAACAGATAAGTGCATTTTTAACAATTCTCAAAAATTGATTTTTTCATTATGCGTTCCAAATAATCTAACCAGGACATTCTTCAAAAGTTTTCTTACAAGGGTTTTCTAGGAAACGATGACTATATTTTCCTGAAATGTTCTTTTAATTATTTGTCAGAAAAGAAGAAAAATCCCTGTTTTGAATCTTATTAGTTAAAAGCGCCTCTTGGTAAAAGCATTGTTTATTCCTTTAGAAAATGAATTAATGACAGCAAATCTAAAGAAATGATTATACGGTATTTGTATAAAATGAGTAGGTTTTCCATCAAAGGTAGCCGAAGTAGCAGCTGAAGATCACAAGGCTTATGGATCTTTGTTATGAGGAACTACAAGCAAATCATGTTGAACGTTAGAATAATCTTGCTTGTATGTGGATCATTTGATGAAGGTTTGTAATAAAACGCTCTTGTTCTGCTTCAAATCTATTGCTTTAATTTAATCCGATATGCCTGCCGGTGATTTTAAGGAATATCCGTAATAGCAAATGATCATTTGTTTTTGTCAGAGAGATGAATCTTGCCACGTACCAACATGCTATCGCTTCCGCGTCGTTCACTAACCGCAGTTAACAAAAACTTCATCCAGACAATTACGTTTGGCTCCATCCGTCAGATGGAGACCGTCAGGTAGTTAAAATATTAACCGTCACAGCGTCCAAGACTGGGTTAATCTACCCCATCAATATTTAAGGTCCCTTTTTATGCATGTGTGCTGAATTGTCCAATTTCATTAAGGTCATTTGTCAGCCCTCGGGCTGTGGTCTCAGAATGGGTGGACCCCTGAGATTAGCAGACCGTAGACCTACACTCGTTCTCCCAGATTTGCCAGTGTTGTGCTGACACACTTTAAAATGCACCGAATATGGATTATTACATTTAGGAGCCCTTTTATTTCCGCCTGGCTTGCATACAGGCAGAACACACGCACCGCCTGCGAATAATATCTCTATCTCGCCCCGTTCCGTTCTACGACCCCTGAACGTCCAAATGATGATTGGCTCAGCGTGAACGGGGCAGCCGGTGTTGTTGAGCTTGGCATTACATCGCAGTAATGTCCATTTGAACAGGCGAATTGCCACAGTGACTCATTTAAAACACAAAGTAGGTGTTAGGGGTCATTTAGTCTTCTGTCTGGAGAGCGCCTATCATTTACTCGCACACAAAGACGAGCACGTGCCAAAAAGGAAAACAGACTTGTGAATTATGACTGGAGTTGGAATGATTGCCGCGAACCCTTTAAATGAGAGGTGAGAGCGATTTTTAAAAATATGGAAGCAATTCAAGCACTTCCACGCAGACATCCCAGCGCGGCCTTCCCCCTCGGCGCCCACCTCTACTTATTTGGCGACGCAGCTGATTGGGTACAAAACCGTAGACCACCTAACGCATTCCTGAAAGACAATGTATTCCGGCCAAGGCACGTTTTTTTTCCCCCCACCCGACCGATAATATGTCACCTTCATCAGCGCCTCCATTTTTTCTGCGTCTCCTTCAGCCATACATCTGGACACCTGAAAGGCGTGACATTTTAACGGCTCTAATTCTCACGGTGCACGGCTCCATTTCCTGTTTGCGCTAAAGTGTCATTTTCATTCCGATCCTGAATGACCAATTTGTCTGTATATCGTACGCCATTTACATGGCCCCCAATTTTTTTATATGCAAAACAGCGCACAAAAACGCTCCGCTTTGCATGCCGACGCAGGGCCATTTCCCTGAATCTAATTTGATACTTTTGAGAGGAAAAAGGCCTCAGAGGGACGCTGCCTCTTGTCCTTCCACGCTTTATGTGACATCCTGATGACAAGTGTCTTTAATATGCATAAAGCAATTTCTATATTTCGTCCATTGACTTTTTGCATGTTGAACAGAATTGCATATGGGATGCCATGAGTAGAGTCAGTTATATTAAAACATCTGTTCTTTATGATTATTGCTTTTTGAGCTAAAATAGGCAGGGCTGGAGATGTATGTGCTGTTATGTTGTTTTGTAGTTTGAGTTTGTGAGTCAGGGAGCAATGAGACAATAGAGCTGAAAGAAAAATCACAAATGTGTGTGTGTGTGTATATATATGTGTATATATATATATATATATATATATATATATATATATATATATATATATATATATATATATATATGTGTGTGTCCAAATGTGATCTATTCAATAAAATTAGACAAAATAAGGCAAACAAAGAGGAAATGGTACAGTAGGAGAGTCAGAGGTGGGGCGGAGCGACCTGGCATGTTTTGGGGCATTTGTTTATGTGCTGCACATTTCTTACTTCTCATGCCCGCTGGTGTAAAAAACAGGATAAGATTTTGTCGTTCCTCCACTGACATTTACTGCACCCTCTTTTTCCTCTCTCTTTATTACCATTTTAACACTGGGACGGCTGTATATGCTTTACTTGCCGATTAATAATTTCTCTACTGTTGTCTGTCTCCTTAGAGGAGCATCTACCTTTGTTTTTTTTGTCGTTGATGTTTCTTGCTTTTAAAAATGTAACAAGAGCGGAATATTATATGTTTATAATATGATTTATTCATTTTTAGAAAGCTTAATGTCAGGGTCCAAAAGTAAGAGCCAGCCAAGCAATAAAAAATAAAAATATTCAAATAATAAGAATTGCTTTTGTTATTGTTGATGCTTTAAAGTTTATATATAATAATAATAATATAATAGCTAATTAGATTCAAAATTATTTAAAACTGTTTAATGCAAGAAGTTTTACTACGAACAGTTTTGTTCTTTTAGGACTTAAAATACTTTAGACATAATTTAAATTATTTTATTTATGCTCAGCATTAAACTATAAGAACAATCTGTAAAACAAGGGCACGATACCGTATTAATTTAAAGGAATTTTCTGCATTAAATCATCTTTTTTTTTTTACTATTTTGAATTATCTTAAATTAATGAATAATGTCAAGTAAGGAGCTGCCAGTACCTTTTCTGTTATTCTAAAGCTTACAGTGTCACACATCTGCATACCTATGATATCCTAGTATCTCTAGTAATTTTATACTTAAAAAAACCTCCCTAGAATTCCTTACACAACCTCAGAATAAAAGACTCTACCGTTACAATAACGGCACATATGAAAATGAGAATGCAACAAAGAAAAGGCTAGTCAGCCAGAGGTCTAAAATGAAGATCTTTATTCAGATTACCGTAGGAATTGTTTATCAAGGTGACAGACGCCTGCCCTGGCTCAGATGAAGATGACGCTCTATCACAGAGTCCCTGACAGCAGGCGGACACGCACCTCTGCCAAACGGAAAGCTGGAAATATTATTAATAGAGGCTGACTTGATTTGCCACAATTGCAGGGTCTTCACAAGGTTTGATTGCGGCCGCTGAAGACCCGTTCAAAGTGGAAGCTATTATTCAAGTCTTACATTCACGCACCCCTAAACATAAGGTTGCCTTGTTGTCTTCCTCCCTTCTTGTTGTCAAGCCCAAATTCAGGAAAAAGAAGAAAATCTGCGGTCAGTTGCATAAACTTAGATAACTGATAAGAAAGAACATTAAGATCTAATCTGACCAATTAACAAATTAAAGTGCCCCTATCATGGATAATGAATAGTTCATAATTTGGTTTTTGGAGTCCCCAAAAAACAGGTTGACATGCATGCAACACATTCATTGCGTTATAATATGCATTAATTTTTTACCTTATTTGCTCAACAATTCCTTTTTTCCAAACTCCTCCTTTACGTGACACTAATCTGTGGCTATTGATCCCATTGGTCTCATTTTCATCTCATCATACCTGTATTGCCAATAAAGCAGCGTTTGTTAGCTCAATATACTATCTTTTTGTTGTCAAATTTTCAGTAGCTAGATCACTGACCAGTCTCCCATATTCTGAAAATATGATTACTTACAGTGAATCAGATGATTCATGTGAACTGTATGTAGTTTTGTATATTTTTGCAACTTCGGAGTTACCTCCAGGTAAGTCAATGGATTATACTGTCGTAAATATTTTTACAGCAGACAGTTGTACGTGTGCATCTATTGCTGCCGCAAAGTAGTCCACACCTTTCGTAGAATTACAGACATTTGTGCGAGAAAGAAACTTTATAAATGACTTTCGTTATAACCGTCTAGAAAGCAGCACGTTTTATATTTTGGTGGGTTACAACAGACCTCTAAACCAAGAGTCTGAGCTGTGTGTGCGTGTGAACTTTAAGCGACTCGACAACACTCTTAATAGAAGTTTCGTTAATTTAATTAAAATGAAAATGACATTCAAAAAAAGGGGTACAGGCTAACTTTCAGCTGCATAATGGCACAAATGCCGTTTTTGACAGAGCGCGAAGCCCTTTAGCTTCACTAATACGGTCGCGCAAAGCAATTCTCCATTCTGCCCAAACATCTTGCCGTATTTGAAATGAAATGTAATTATTACTTCATGACCTTTGACAAAAGCCCGCCTTGGTAATTTCAGAGCAGTTCATATAAATAGACGCGTTCTTTTACAAAGGCGCTCGCTGATAAGAGGTCACCTCAGGAGGTTTGCAAAAACAAAGGAGCGCAGAATATTACAATCCAAAACCACTGTCTCAACGGCAATACCTCAACCCTCGAAATGACATCTGATCCGATTACACATGAGACCAGAGACTTACGGAGGTTCTCAAAGCATCTCGCTCTGAGGAGCACCTGGGCGTCTAACCGCACGCGTATCTCTGCCGACGTGTGGAGATGTTGTTAGCCTCACAAGCTGATCTGTAACCTGTTGTGCGGTTTTGCCTGTAGTGGTTAAAGTTTGGATTTGGCTGGGGTGTTACTGTTCCCAGACCAGCCTTACAGACAACTGGCTGTGGTTAGCGCTATGCAGGCATAGAGTTTAACCTCACGCAGGAAGCGAGCTCACTTTATCTCCCCGGCTGCCTGCGCTCTCCGCCACGCAGCAGAGCGTGGGTGTGACACCTGCCTGTGTGTGGGGGGTGGTGGAAGAAGGTGAAAGAAGCTAGAAAATGAATGCGTAACAAGACCAATCGGGGGAAATATAAATAGCAAAGAGACCTGGAAAGGAAATGCAGAAAGAACGGATAAATTAGATCAAATAATTTCATTATATTTCGGAAAAAAAAGTTCATATGGAAGACATATGAAACTGCCACCTGCTGAGGTCTTGACATCTGGTACCTATAGGTCGTCTTTAAGAGAGAATTTAGGCATCTTTAAGTCTGTGTTTAAGCGAGGAACGCTCTGTAAAGCAGTGCGGAAAATATAAATTGACATCAAATGCATTCGCAGTTTTGATGGCATCAAAACTAGTGCAAATATTTCCAGCATGTGCCACAACAAGAAAAGTGCATTAACGTTACAGAATCAGGACAAACCCCAAGAGAGCCTTCAGGGATTTTTGGGGGGCAAATAATTTTTATTTAAAATTGCATTTCAAAGTGCTAAAATAGCTTCACATAAAATATAAAACAAAACAGATCAAAAAAAAAAAAAAAAAAAACTAACATGGGGAATATGTTATCAAGAAATAATTAAAATGATAATCTGAAAAATATACAAAATCCAATAAATAAATTATATTTAAAAATTGTAACAAAGTTGTCTAAATGGTTCCATAAAGAACCTGTACCATTTAAAGAAATGTTCAGTTTTTTATTTTTATATCACTTTTTAAAGCACCTTCAATTTTAAAAGTGATGTTGAGCAAAACCCAACGATCATTTTATTCGATATGTTTTAATCATTTTCCAGAATGCATCTTCAATCTGAGTTCACATGTTGAAAATCAAATTTGCTTATGATTATTTACAAATTTATTTATTTACCCAAATGGTAAGACTTTAAAAGACATGTGGTCTCTAGCGTTTGGACCCCTCTTTTTAAAAGTGAAACGAAGCAGAAATAAGATTAAAATGAGTGTGACGTAAACCATATGGATAAGTGTCCTTAGTTCTTATATCCCCCCGGTACTCGACTGCCTCTCATTGTTTCTACAGCCTCTAAATCCTCCATAGAAAACTCAACACTCTGACTGTGACAACAAATCTTTTGCTAATTTTTCAAAAGTGTTGGACTTCAAGAATGTGGAAACTTCACAGCTCTGAGAGGCCGAGTGAGTGAGAATTGATTTGTTTGGGTTCGTCACATCCATCAGTCATCCAAGAAATGATGAGATGAGCATCACGGCACAACAGATGCCTTATGTGGTCTACAGCACTTGGCAGACCTTGATGTACGTCAACACGAAAAGCAGAGTGCTTGAATTTCCTCTCTGCGTCCCTCTTGTTTGGAGATATATGAGTGTAATGTGCGGATTGAGTTTAGCGTGTGAACTAGGAGCCAGACCACATCAGAAGTGCTCTGCTGTGCAGGCGGACTGCGTGAAAGCATCTCCCTTTCTCTGACGCTCTGCCCATCGCCTGTTGATTCGATTGTAGTAATTTATGGTCATTGTGATGACTTCGGGTTTCACATATGGAATAGCACGACCTCCTTTAATGAGAGCTGGAAAATTTGGTATGCGTTCGCAAAAATTAACCCTCTCGGATAATACATGTCAGATGTCTTGGAAAAGGTGTTGAGTGTGATGAGAACGCTAAGGCCAGTTTATGCGGCACTAACAAGCGCCAAAAACACCAAATTCCAGCAGTTTCGATCACGGCGCTGTTCAGGAAGTGTGAACTTGACAGTTATATTTCCTAACGCTCTGAAGCCAACTTTGGCATGCTGGTAATGTTGGTTTTTATAGCTCATCCAAATATAAAAACTTTGCAATTATCATGACTCACTTGCTTTATGAAGCTCCCAAGATTGTCGGGAAAAAAGCTTGTGTGGCTCGCTGAACATTTCCCAAGCGCTCCGATTGGTTTTCATGAAAAGCAACCCAATATTTAAGTATTTTTTTTTTTATTTAAACATCCAGTGGCGCTATAAATGTGACACTAGCACATTTCTTTTACGTTTATATAGGCAGGTATTGCGTTGTTCATATTACGTTCCATCAGGTACGTATTGGTTATTGGTCAAATATCTGAGGAGTGTTGCTAAAAGTTAATGCTCTTTAGTGCTGGAAATATCCACTACACCAAAACCAACCCTACTGATACTGTTAACGAATGCAAAAGCGATATAAAAACACATTTGTTGATGCAGCTGTGCTTTTTTTGTTAAACTGTTGTTTCACAGGGTTTACACCAAAGATATTCATCACCTAAGTGCTATGCCATATCGAGTGAGCTACCGAGCAAACCTACTGAACCAGAAGACTCATGCATACGAAGCTGGATATGAAAGCATCGTTTTTCAAACCTTGCAAAATGTAATTTTTTTTTAATTCTCAACGTAATATTCCTCATGCAATTATGCAACCATTTGGCTTAATTAATCAAAACTGCGGACCTGCAAATCATACTTTGTGTGAAAAGGAATAAAAGCTGTTGATTTTTACTGCCTCTATGTGCTTGTTTTCATCAGAGTTTTGCAGAAATGTCGCCATAAGCAAGTATTTACAGTGAGTCTACGTTTCATTTTTTACAACCCGGGCTCTTCGAAATTATGTGCTTGTGTTGATATTGATACTCATGGCATTAATGTACCTTGGTGCACTCGTTGCACGATTTTCTATTTGGTGTGCTTATCATACGCACCTTCCCCATCATCATCATCAGACCGATTGGTGTGTGACATCAAAGTACAGCGAGAGCGATCAGAGAGCAGACGGCCTCCGTATGCTTTTTAATAGCTCTTGCGATTACACCAATGGGTAGTTTTGTGTTGCTCGGGGATAAACCGTTCTGCTTTGTCTTCATATTCAACAACACAACATTATGTGTGATATTGGACTTAGCCTACTTAACTATATGGTGTAAATATGAGACAAAAACTCCAACAGAGGCATTTTGCCCCATATCTTCCCTTTTAGGCACATTCTTACTTTGATCTCTGTGCTCCATCTTGCAGTGAGTTGCTGCACTGCCTCATATTTGTCATCAATGAAACGTCAGAAAGGTCTGGGGCGGGGTAAGTGCGTTAAATGCGCTGATAATTTTAACACGTTATTTCCCCCCGTAATTAATTAATCTAATTAACGTGTTAATTTACAAGACCTGTTTTATTCACAATATGGCTGTAAGAAACAACTGTAAATCGTAATGTTCAGATGCATTCATGATGACAATACAAATCTCAGCCCTGAAATGATTTATCACTTTTGGGCTAGCTTAGAAGCTCTGGGGTCCCTTCCCCCTCATTCCCTCACACAGAGCAGGGGTGCTGGGGTCGGACTTCGGCAGATCTGCTTTGAAAGCTAAGCCCTCATTTGGGCAGAGTGGATTCAGATGGCTTGGCCCCGGCTCAAAGGCGGCCTGCTCTCTGGGTCAGCTCATTACTTCAAGAGAAGCAAAGGGCTGATGCTCTCAAGTGTGGCGGCTTTCAATCACCATCCGACAGCTCCAGTCGCTGGGTCATGACATGTGAGATACATGGGGCAAAGATGACACAGTTCTGTTTGTTCAATGAGGTCCGTATGTCAAACTGTATATTGTGTTATTATATATATATATATATATATATATATATATATATATATATATATATATATATATATATATAAGATATGATTTGCAAGTCCACAAGTTTTAATTAATAAAAACAAATTTTTTGTATAATTACGTGAGGAATATTATGTTTTATCAATTTTAACATGCTGTGGTATTGGATTATTAGTTTAGTGTCTTTAGTGTCACATATCAGCTTCATATGCTTGGGTTTTCTAACTTGATATGTCTCTTTGGTAGCTTGGTAGATGGTTCAGTAAAACAGCTAAAATCCACATAATAAAGTTAAGATAGTACAGCTGCATCAACAAATGCTTTTTCTATCACTTTTCCATCTGTTAACATTATCATGTAGGTTTAAGGTTGGGTTTGGTGTAGAAGATATTTCCAACACAATAGAGCATTAACTTTTAGTGACACCACTAAAACCACTACAATATGTACCTGAAGTAACGTAATCCGAACACAATAATACGTGCCTATATCAATTTAAATGTGCCATGGTCACATATGAACTTGCGCTTAAGCGCCACTCATTGAACATTTCACTTTGAAACTGCTGCAAATTGTGCAGTAATATATGTTATAACACTGCAGCGGAAATGTATTTAGAGGCACATATTTCCAATGAGCCTGGGTTGGTTAGATCATGTCCATCAACACTCCTTGTGCTTACCTCTTTGTTAGTTTAACATTTCTTTCTGCAACATTAGGAGGTTTGATTTCTATGCTGTCTGTGGTTTGATGATTGTGTTAGATAATGCTTGTATTGTTGGATTCTGCTTCTTCTTTGCTTGTTTTTGGATCCAGAGATTCTGTACAATTTCAGACGATGTCTAACAAAGTTAATTAACTACTTGAATTATGTCAACAAAGTGTACAGTTGAGTGCTCTGTTTTTCCATTCCACATTTTTGAGTAGGTTGAAAATCTACTCATAAGTCCCTCCGACACAAAGAAATAAAACAAGAACACAATTCAGCTGCTACTATAGTTCTGGAACTCATCTCTTGCTTGCTTCGCCCTCATTCATGCAAAGCCAATTTTGGCACACTGTTCTCCAATATAAGCACAATACAAGCGTTTTTATTTCATAGCCTCGTTTTGGAACCAGGCCTCCAATAAACTACAGTATCCGTATGATAGACTATAGTATCTCTATTCACGAAGAGTACTTGCACGTCCACAAAACACTCAAACAGCTATTGAAAAGTTGATATATTTGATTAAAATATGTTTGGCTCTCGGATGCAGAATCTCTGCTCTCTAATTTTCTCATTCATATAAACATAATTGGTTATGTTCTTAACATCTGCCGCCTGCAGGAATACATTTCGTGGCCCTACAGTTGTGTAACTCAAATCAAGCAAAACATGCCTTTCCCTACACGGTCTGGTGCCCACTCTTGCAATCCCTCAATTGGTTAATGTGGGGTTTAATGACGACCAATTAAAGCGGATCAGTGAGCAGGACGCACAAACAGCGCCATGTCACACTCAGCTTGGACCTCTGGACACAGTCCTGCATCGAGCCCAATTACCCCTTCAGACCACACACATCTTGTCCCAAATGCCTGAAAGCAGCCCTCTGTCTTTTATCCGAAGTGGAGATCTTCCTATAGATTCATATCTTAAATTTTTACAGGCTAATCCAATTTTTTGCGCACTATTATCCTCTGGTCTGGTGGCCACATGTGCATTGGTGCTGGAGCGTGTGTTTAAAGGAATAACCTCAAGCACATCAAATCTGATGGGCAGCGGCTGAACCAAAATATAAAACAGCAAAAGTAAATAATCTCGATAAAAGCCGCCACGGTCGCCTCTGAAAAACTCCGCCGTGTGAATAAACTTTGCTTTGTAGTCAACGTTGTACAGGCAATCTAGCGTATTATCTAAAAGAAAGGAACGTGTCAAATGAGGCTAATTTCATCTAAAGCATGCTTTTTGAGGACTGATCGTGACAGCAAATGTGTCGTGATACATGGCAGTACAATCCGCTACAACCGCCTGTGGTCATGTGGGATAACTGCGCAGATTATCGTGAAATCTTTTATCCGAGAATGTGCGAGATTGTATGTCAGAGATAATGCATGCGGCGGTTTTCCTGATGAAATTATTAAGTCATAACATTGTAGAGATATTCAGACAGACGAAAGATAACAGGAAAAGTCTTTTTAGACATCACTTTATTGGAGCCGCTGTGCCAGTAGCAATAGTCCAGGCTGAACACAATAACATTTGTATGTATTTAAATCAGAGGCAATATTAGCATTTGTATGACATTGTATATCTCTCTCATAACAAGTCAGTTTCTCAAGCTTTTTCTGTATTTAACTGAATTTTATTTCAACATGTGGACAATTGCTGCCCTCAAGACATGTCGGAAAGATTGTATTTATGAGTTGAGCACCATAGTGCATGAACGGCATCACAATGTAGCAATTACCAGAGGGAAACTTTGGATTTTCTTTAGCCCCCAACTTTTTGAGTTTGGTCGCGTGTCAGAAAAAATAGCCGAAACAAATTCCTATTGGTTCTAAAAAGATTTGCTTGGTTAGCATTGGTCAGTTTATGCATAGACGTCTTAAAACAAACCAAACAATGGCTTATAAGAAAAGTGGGTTAGACTTTATTTGGTAACACTTCATTTTAAGTTGTAATACAGAATAATGACCTAATTCTTTACTTAGTAAGTGAATAATATAATACTATGATACATTAATATATAATAATATATTAACTAGTACGTTATTAACCATTTACCAAGGATATGTTTTATAAGCTAATTTTTAAGATACCTTATGACAGATTTGTAGCATATTATTATTATCATGTAATTATTAGCATATTAATTATTTGTGAACATATAGTCATGTTTTGTAAATGATTAGTTATCATCATCTAACCACTTGTAAATGATTTATAACTCCATCTACAAAACATAGATAAACATATTAACATATCACATATTAATTATGTATGAATACACAATTATGTTATGTAAATGATTAGTTCATCACTGACTAATCACTTGTAAATTACTTTTAAATAAATTACCAAGTCAGCCATAAACTGCTGCTATATCACTTATTAATTGCTTATAAATGTTTAGTAAATTATTAGTGGTACCCTAAGGACTCTATTAAAATAAAGTGTTAACTTTTTTAAGGTGCCCTTGTTACAGTGAAATTGTACATTTAAGTACTGAGTAATATTAATTAACTAAGTAATATTAATATGTACTTACATATATTATGCGTAATTCATTATTCATTATTTCATTGGTAAGAAGCATGAGGCTAAAACAAAGACGATTTCAAATAAATGTTACCAAAAAGTCTTTCTTATTTGCAGATGAATTGTGTCCCCAGATAATAATAATAATAATAATAATAATAATAATAATAATAATAATAATAATAATAATAATAATAATAATAAACTATATAATGAAAACTGCTTCACATATATCATATGTTTAATATATATTTAATAACCCCTTTTTAGTGGCTTTTTTAAAATAGATTTTATTAGTGTATGATATTTTATTAGTGTATTATGAGGTCTGTGTGACAAACCCACATTTCCCATTGTTCTTTGTGGAATGACACTGACCAAAACATGCTTTACTCTTCATTTAGTTGCAACAGCACTGAAAAGCTTGGTGAATTTATGATTTTTATTTTTTCTTATGTTCTTCTTAATGCCATATGGGAACCAGTTAATCCATAAACAAGTCTGATTCAGGATAATCCCCCAGTCATCTCAACAGCAAAAGTGTCCCATTTTACCCAGATTCACCCTACAAGACACATAGATTTGATATATTATGCTAAAATGTTTTTTAGTTACTTTAAATGCTCATAGGTTCAATAGTGCACTTGAACCATATTTAAAAGGCAACAGAACTAATGCATCGGAAAACATTACATTCAATTTATACTCAAGTTGCTGTCTTGATATTCCATAATATGTTCAAATAAAACTTTCCATAATATCATAGTAAATGTTTGCACTTATATTAGCATAAAACATTGTAATTGTTTCATTTCGGTGTTACATCTGGGTCCATCTGCAGGCCCATGCAGAGATCTGTGGTTCGGTGCCTTGGAGAGGAGAGAACGACTTTTAATAAACAAACTAATGGATCCCATACGCAGCCCCTCACTTCTCTCTTTTTATTGCTCTCTCAGTACAAGCAGAAAAACTCCATTCAGAGCATCATAATTAGAGAAAGGGAGAGAGACAGAGATGGAGAGAGATAAAGAGAAAGGTTGAGAGAAATGGAGAGAGAGAGAAACCAACAATTAACTGGCGTCGCAGTGTTTATAGCTAAAGTTTGTTTAAGGGCGATGGCTTTCATAACTGGCCCTGACCTTTCAAAAGCATGTTCTAAATTAGCTTTTGATGCTGTGATACCACCAGGCCACTTGCATCAGCCATAAAGCATGCGATCTGGATTGGGCAACATTCATTTTAAAAGTCAACAGTCCCAATGTTGGGTTATTCATTCCGAAAGTAACTAATTACATCATATTGGTACTTTTTGAGCAACGTCTCAAAGTTTCGATTTCCTTATGAGTCAAAACTTCACACTTCTTCAACTACACTTTATTCTGCTAACTATACTTTATTACTTAAGCTTCTATATTTAAGTAATGCACGTTTAAAAAGGTAACCTAGAAATGTGGGGCATATCATTTTGTCTGGCTAATTTCTAGTTCCCAGCACGCTTTGCTTCAGACTCTAGGAATAAATTATGAAATTAAGTGAAATTAAACCTCTTTTTTTTCTACAGTGGATAACGTAGGAAGCTGTTTAAATACTTATTTTTCATTTTTTTTCAAATGTTCTAATCAAATCTTTGAGCTGGTTGGTTTGGGTTGCGGCTTACAACTGTTTATTGAATCCCTGTGGAGAAAATGAATTGGAAAATTACCCCAGGAATCAAGGTCCAAGATTTCTATTCTGACAGACATGCAGTCTTTCGTTTTTAGTATTATGCAGCGCTGTAAACTAGCCTTGTGAAATGTAAGTCATTGAGCAACATGCCTGTGTTCTGGCGTGTTTTATTTCACACATACGCTACAAGTAACCAAAACATTCTTACACAAATTCTAAATAATGCCCTGTAGAGATTACATGGAAAATAGACTTGCATGACAGCACATCACTCAGTACAATAACATAATTCCCCTCTGAAGTGACTGACTAACTGTTACAGATGACCAAAGCTTTATTGCTGTAAAACCACGGCGTAACTGGCTGATGTGACTCCCAGCTGCTCAGACATGAGGACAGCCGTGTATTTCTGTTATTGCTATGAGATTATTATCTCCATTCATCCTCTCCAACTGTGACTTTCCCGTAAATTGTTTCATGATACACCGACCGTGTTTGTTTCTAAAAAGCCATTTGTGGACCAAAAAACATGTAAACAATACATTGGTTGTGTTACTTTATTTTATCCACTTAATTTGCTCTTTTGTGTTGGTTTAAATTGAGTAGGTATTCAGTACGGTTACTTCAGGCTTTGGCCAGACACTTGAATTCTCTTATTAAAGGGGCTGGCATCACATGGACCTCGTGCCAGAACATGCTGGAGGTCCAAACAGTATTTGCTCGCTTCACAAGAATGCATCAAGTCGTGATATGCTGTTCATTAATACTGATAATTCAAAATGATAAAGAATGCGAAGCATCGTGTGCGATGAGACTTCAGGTTATCCCCATTTTACCAAGCAAAGCGTTAAATATTTATTTCATAAGTTTGAGTGGATGCGTTTATTTGAAATAAACAAACAAACAAATAAATAAAACAGAAATAAACAATTATCATTGTATTAAAAAAAAAGTATTATTGCGAAATATTATTGCAGATTAAAAAAATCATATGTGTATTTCATTATACTTAAATTAAAATATAATGTATTCCAATGACGCAAAGCTCAATGTTTATCTGCCATTTCTTAAGAAATCTATTTTAATAATATCATTACCGTTTTTTCTGTATTATGTAATATTCAATAATATTAATTCTAATGTTGAATGACAGCAATAATAATGATGATATCATAATATACTAATTATTTTCCAATATCCATTTGCTCCTATAGCCTCAGACAAACAGTGCACTTCTTAGGCAACAGAGATCTCATTTCTTCTTGCCGCTTTAGAACCGCAGCAGTCAAGAGTTTTTCTCTGATCAAAATCCACTTTAACCACACCTCACGATTTGAGTATTGTATGAGCTTAAATGAATTCGCTCCCTCCCTATTGAGCTCCCTCCCTGAAGATCTGTGCGGGGGTGGGGGAACGGGGCATCGCCTTACTGAAGATGGTGGATTAATTAGTGAAACTCCTCTCGGGGGAAGCATTAGACAGAGCATCCACGGTCAAACGGGAAGCATTAGCTCCTGAACCCCCTGGCGCACCCAGGCTTCAACACTGCCTGGGTAATTAATAGGGCCTCGGTGTAAGTGGAGGAACACTCATTCACTACTCACAGCCGCAAATGGTCTGTAGTTCAGCCGAGCAGAACTGGGATAAAACCTCATTTTGCCACTTGCCAAGTTAATGGAGTCCTAACTTGAAAAGCACACCAGCTTGGGAGTTATATTCTTTGGTGTTTAATGCAGCAATGAGGCGTGGGTAAGTTGTATTAAGACTGCTTTAAAGTCAACATGAAATGGCTTTCACAAACCCACTTCCGTAATGGGCCGTATGTGTGCATCTATTATTTGTTCAGAGCTGGGGTACTCCATGACCAGGATGTAGATGGTTCGTTAAGGCAACTATGAGGCTTTGAAAAATGTAAGAATGGAGAGTGAATACCTTGTTTCTGTTGGTCGGAAGCTACTGCATATAAAGCTCTGGGACTTAAATGGGTTCACTATTAAAACAATACTAACTGAATTTAAGGAATAACATCACGATCTATTTTGTCTCATTGTTAATTAAATTAAAGCCATATGCTTATTTATAAACATAATTGTTTAACTGACTGCTAATTAAAAGTTGGGACTTTTTAAGCACCAGCCATTTTTTATGCAACTGATGCTTCACCTGTGAATTTTATAACCTTAATAACATTTGATTTGATTAATTGCTTGCTCAATCAAACTTTTTCAGAATATTCACGCTTTCTGAATTCTTTTTGGAAGAAAGCTTACTCCCCCTTAGAACACAATTGGCCAATATTAATATTTCGTAATAGAATGGAACCCACCATCACTTAAATCTCCTACAGCACTGATATATGTGCTAGACAACACAAAAATACTATATAGCTGAATTAGGTCCAGAGGATCACTATTTCTCTATATCGTCAAATTGCCCAGCCCTAAAACTTATATTGTCATACTTGTAATAGTATTAAGTGTATTGTGTAAAGTGCTATGTCAATAAATGTGGTTTGTCAATAACAAGCTGCTGAGTTGAATGTGTTCTTATCTAAAAAAAGGTTAAAAAGTATCTAATAAGGTCTACAGTTAGTCATGTCATATCATGCATCTCAAATATCTGATCCCCCACTTTCACACCGCTTCACAGAAATAAACAATAAAATTACAGTGTTGACAAATTCATCAATTATGAAATGACTTCAATTTGAGCTGTAAAGCAGCCCTACAGAAAACAATTGTCATTATTCAGCTCGGTTTAGTTCAGTGTTGATTCAATTTAGTTCAATAACAGTGTCAATGTTGCCAAGTTCATCAATTATCATCTGTTCATTGTCAGTTCATCACCTTTTACTCGAACTTGAACAACAATATTATCCTCACCAAGAAGTGTGGAACCACTTTCCCTATTAATCTCATCATCTTCCCTCAAAGTGATCTCCTCTGATCTTCATCCTTACTAATTCCATGTCAACTCATTCTTATAGTTGTCACCTCAGACTAAAACATTCATATCGGACAAAATTCTTAACTCCATACTGATTGCTCTGCAATTGCCTGAATCATTGAGTCATGTCAACCACAAGCTTTTGATGTATCCAGAGGAGGTTACACTGTTTCTGGTCTATACTGCTACCAGTGATCCCACATCCACTGACCCTTAATCAAGCAGGAACTCTTGCCATTAAGCCCACCCATTTCCCATTAAATTCTGTTAAAATGGTTTAAGTGACTTTTTAAGAAAGGGTCTGCAATAGATGGATTTGTAATACGTATGTGCATGGAAACTACCTTGAGAAAGGATACTTTTTCACATTGTTGTGTCATTTTGTCCACTATCCATTTTGAGTGAGTGCTAGGGGAAAAGCAAGTAAATCATATTCGGTTTATAATTTGAGTCTAAGGTTTAAAGGAAATTCAGCAGAATACTGTAATCTGGCAAGAACTAGATAACTATGTTGTCTCCTGGTATCCATTACACATTTGGTCTAAAAAGTTACATACTGCCAGAACATACTGGTGTGTCACAAGAACAGGACATGACCCAGGATGGATTCAAACCCCACTCCCCACAACAGCTCTGGGACCAGATGCCCTGTGCCACAGACCATTCATATTTTTTTGTCATCTGAGATAACAAGTCAATCAAATTATTCTTTAACTTGACTTTTACACAAATCCAATTTAGCATAAGATGTAATTGCCCCTTTGATGTCCTGGCTATGCCTCCAAGGTGTTTCTCTGCCTTAAAGCAAGAGATATTGGGACCCTACATGGGACAGGCAGTTTGGAGAATGCTCTGTTTTTCTCACATGTTTAGATGCCAACTAAGGTCAATCTTACATTATTGTCAGTTGTACATTTCGAAGCTTTAGCGTTAATCTGCCCTATGTAAATTCAGCATACTTCACTCTCTCTTTCTCGCCCATTATGGGCTCCATGCGACCTGCTGAGCATATGCTCAGGGAGCCCTTCATACACACCCATTTGCTTTCATTTGTGTTTGTGTGGTCAAATTTAATCAAGGAAGCATCTGGGCCTCTTTAATGGAAGTAATTGTCCTTTCTGCACGCCTGTGTGTGCGAGCAGACAGAGAGAGTGTGTAAAGCAGATTGCGGTGGTACTGTATGTGCATGCATGGACAGCGCAAGAGCATGTTTCAGCATCTATCTAAGAGGCCATTGTGTTTGGCCACATGAAGAACATTCCTCTGAGGTTTGCTAATTATGCTGTGGCTTAACTTGGCACCAATGCGAAAGATCCTGGCTGAAGCTTTTAAATCTGTCCACAAAGTCTCGTCCTAAGACTAATAAGTACCCTGTGCACCAGACCTCCCAGGGGGACAAACAGCCTGGTCCATCATAACAACAATTGCTTTACTGTACAGCTCAAATCACACACCCACTTACATATGCATGCTCCTAAGTATCTTATATGGGTCCCCAGCTGATTCAGTACTGAAGACACCAAACTGTCCTGAAAAATCAATGACGTCAAGAAGTCTTTTTTTTCTTTACAATACATATACTGTAGACTACATTTACATTTTGGCCATCATAAACTGTCATTATACAGGAAGATTCTTCATAAATTGCTGTTTTGTGTTTGGAGAAAGTAACAACATAATGATGAGTATGAACAGAATTGTCACTTTTGATTGAATATGGGCTACTTTTACATTTTACATTTTACACTCACATTTTGTAACATAGAAAAGACAAATGTATAATTCTGTTGTCAGGAAATCTGACATTATAAGGATTTGATTTAATTAAGGAGCCAAAAATATGTAATGATGTCAGCATGTTTATATATTTTAATTGCTTTTATAAATCAGTTTTGTTTCACTGAGATTAATTTCACATGCAGGTATCATAAAGTTTTTTGTGAACTTTCACACCCACCTCTTAACACATATACTATTTCACCTCTTCCTCAGGAAACAGAAAGGGTGAAAGACTTGAAGCACTTCACCCCCTGTCTGTGTCTTTTCTCTATGCTCTGTGGCAGCTGGAGTGATTACACCTTCACTCTGTTTACAGTCACGACAAGATTCACTTGCCACATGCTTGCAGGTATGAAGCCATAAATGCACACAGTCATCCATGCCCAGGCCTTGCCCATTTAGATCACTCTGAAGCATATACCTCCTTCTTTTATTCCTCTAAAGAGAGAACCTGAGGCTTTAGACCCATTCAAACATGCCCTGTCAGATGTCTGAACCAAATGGATTTTGAATGAAATCTCAAAGAAAGTTTGATCTTAATATTTGATAATTTAGTTGCAAAAGTTATTATAGGTGATATATGTCTTTGTTTTTGTGTTTATATCTAAAATTTTGGTCTGTCAAGTGGAGTCACACTTTTAGCTATGTGTACAGTTTATTTGAATAAGCTATAGCCATTTATTAATAGCATTGAGGTTTTATGAAATTGTCCAAAATAGGCACTGTGTAAAACATTGATGGGAACTGCCATCTGATCTGGTTGGTTGTTCATGTCCACATCCACATAGAGACTGGACTGAATGCAGAGGGTGTGCATGGCCTCAGAACCTGATTTTGCTGAGTTCGACAGTTCAACATCTCTGTATGTTCATCTCTGGAACAACATTGTGATTAGCCAATCAGATTTGAGATTTACATTTTTTTGTGAAGTTTAGGCTTACAATCACTGTTTGGTACTTATACATCAGTATCATTCATCTATCATTAAATCCTGTTGAGGTGTAGAGATATGGTCAAGACAAAATTTTACTTACCCATATGATGTAAGCTGCATTAGAATAAAATAGAATAATGAATATAGAGTGTTACTAAATTAAAAGTAAAAAATGTATGTTATGTCAAATATTGTTGTCATAAAACCCCATTCATCAGCTTCAGAAGACATGTGTTAACAGGCTTTATGACATCAGTAGCCTTTACATTATACATCCTATAACTATCAATGACTGAATCAATGACTGAAGATTAAAATATTTTCGACTACAACTCTTACAGGCCAAAATCACACCAGCTTTACACTTATATCTCACCTAACCTAACAAATGAGCCAGGACTGCCTAGAAAACCCCCGGAGGGATCTGTCTATTTCCCCTATGCACTTTTCATTTTCTCCACGTTTATCTTCCTCCTGTTCTCCTTCCCTCTCGCTGATCTAGGTGGGCTGATTCCGTTCCATCTGCATATGCAGTACAAATGCAACCGCAGCCCACAGAGGTCAATTAATATTAATGGCAGGCCCTCGTGAGGTGTCGGGGTCTAATTAGGAGGATCTTGTTACTGTAACGTGCTCACTGGCCTGCTGGGATGCGAGAGGGGACAGGACACCCACCCACCTCTGCGCCAGCCCCCGCAGCACTGCGCGTTTAGCGGCGCTCTGCGTGTTCCAGATCATTAATGCAAAAAACGGTCCGCACGCGCTCTGTGCTGTATCAACTCTGCGGAACTTTCCCGCTGTTCCGCTAATTAGACATTCTGCTTCACAGTCGACTCTAGCGCCCTCTACACGGCTGAGAAATCCTGGTTGCCTCTGCCACTCTGTGACACAACTTGATCTCAAACTTACGGGGCCTCCTCAGAAGACTGTTTTATTTGAACGCCTCCACATTGCCGCTCTTCTGCATGAACTTTGTGATTACAGAGCTGCGGCGACCTCCTCCTTCCCTCCCACCGCCTGAGCAAAGCTCCAGGCTCCTGCTGCTAGGAGGGGGTATCTCTCGGCTCCACGCATCGTCCCCTGCCTCGCTAACTCCGGTGGGAATTTTCTTCATGTCCTTGGTCTCTGATGCTATTCCCCATGGTATCCTCCTCTCAGCACCTGCCTTGTCTCTACCTCTCTTCCCTGTTCCTTGTTGTGCATATGCAAAGAGAGGCAGGCGCTCCCCTCAAATGAGCAGGGTCCCTGACAGCCTCATCAATGGCGTTGACAGAATAAGGACGAGGGGATGATGATCTGAGGAGAGCTTGGTGTTGAGGTGCAGCCTCCCCGTGGATTCATCAAGCCACCTGACACGCCTTAGCTGTGGCGCCAATTGCGGGAGTTATCCCGGGAGAGCTTTAGCCCTTTATCTGAGTGTCTCCATACCTTCCTAAGTGAATTTACATTTCAAAACAGCAGCTTTTCAATCACGCAGGATCAGTACAGGGTCCCCCTTTATCATTAAGTTTACCATCAGTTAAAGGAGAGACTTACTTGACAGAATGGACGTGAAGTTTAGCGGGAGGAGGGTTTTGCTCTTTGATGACTGAGCTGCATTTCCTCTCTCAAATGAGCAAGTCAAATGGTCAGAAGTCTCTGCTGCGGGACTGAAGTGCTAATGACAACCAGTGAGGGTTTTATCTTCAAACTCCCAAAACATTACAAAAATATGTTGCTGCGTATAAGAAGCCTAGGGAATGCTAACAACATTTCCCAAACTGTTGGCAGGGTCTTTTTGCACGCTAAGCCTGTACTCCGGTGTGTTTCGCTGTATGTCTCAGTATAACAGACAGCCTGTGGGGTGGTGAGAGTTCCCACAGCGACAGCGGCTTTTATCTGATCATCCTGGCAGCCCCTCGATGAGATTATCAGCTCGGCCATTCATCACTCATGATCTGCCGATCAGCTGATCCTTATCCTCCTCCTGTGACGGAGGTAAGGCTACATGATCTCAGCTGAATGCTCAGTCATCTTTACGCTATGTGCTATTTAAACACTACAGAAAGGAAAAGACAGGCACAATCATTAGGCTAAATATTAGCACAGGTGCCAGAACAGGTGTGTCACTCCTATGGGATCTCTATATGTTTAACACCCTCAGTAAGAAACATGCATATAAGGGGAAAAGATTTCATTTTATACGAACACCTGAGTATGAACTACTAGTGGTGGGGTGAAAACTGTAAAAATGTACAATGTCAAGCTACAAATTCCGTGCGAAATGCAAAATTACCCTATTTTCTATTTCCTAAATGTGTATTGTTAATTACATTGTGAATTATTAATCAATCCACATGTTTCTTTTTTATTTTCAGCTTTGAGTTTTTCATCAAAATGCCATAACTCAATCTTCCTATGAGATGACAAATTTTGCTTTAGTTACTTAAATATAGTCCACCTAGTCCACTAGAACGTTAGTCCATCTGTTTAATCGTTTAGCCAAATTACTTTATTTATAATTTTACATTTTTTTAGTACCCACTGTCAAATGAAAATGTAACCAGCAAAATGGTACTGGGAAATAGTTTGTGCAAAATCGAAACAGTACTTTTAGTTCTGGAACTAAAGTGGCATGAAAGGCCCTTATATCATCTGTGGAAGGTGTAGGTCCATAAAATGTTTCCAATCATATCCATAAAATGCATCCAATCATATCACTCAGTCCAAGGCTGTCCTACCTAACAGCATGTCAATGTCATGTCATGCAGACGTGATACTTTATTAGTGTGGTTCATTACACTACTGCAGACCAAACAAGGATGAATATTATTTTAATTTTAAATGTAATGTTTTCTCACCAGTGAATGAGGCATAAGGTAATGTGACAATATTGCATTCAACCCTGCACCAACGCTGAGTCCCATCGTATTTGGTTAGCTTCTGGTCATGTATTTTAAAGCAGGTGTGGATTTGGAGAGTGATTTGCAGGGAGGGTGGGATCTTATGCTTTGACAACTAGATTGCATTTTTAAAATCACCTGCCCAACCTGTAACTGGCTCAGCTACCATTCCAAATATTAGTAGACTGTCTGCTTAATTTTGTTGGCCCCCAACAGACTGTCTATTGACTATCCACTTCCTTGGACTATATATATATATAGAGAGAGAGAGTATTATTTCACTTGTTATTATCTCAAAATTGTGGCGTGAACACTGCTTAAGCAACTTCACAAGTAAATGTCAAGTGCTAAGCTGAATGCAGTTCCCTAAAACTAAAAGTTAGTTTGCATGTTGTTGTGAAGTTACTTCGGTCACACTTTATTTGGTAACACTGTAAAATAAGAAACACTTAAGAACTATTAACCGCTACTTTTCTCCCTCAAAATAAATTCCTAATTTCCTGCTTATTAATAAGGTAGTTGTTAAGTATTGGATAGGATTAGGGATGCAGAATATAGTCATGCTAAATATGTGCTTAATAAGTGCTAAGAAAAACAGACTATACGTTAATAATAGTCATGCACTTGGTCAAGCAACTGTCAAGCAAAAGTGTTGCTATTTCTTCAAGCTAGTAAAATTTGATGGGAAAGCCATTAGCTACTGTAACAATATAGTTAGTGGCATCAGTGCGTTCGGGCATCACACAAGCAGTCTTGAGCAGAAATCAATAAAAGGTTGTTACAAATGCACGGAAGAAAGAAAACATCTTTAAATGGAAATTTATCTTTTATACCCTTCTTCTTTTTTTTTAACAGCAACAACATTTTTTTTTTTTCGAGAGGGAACTTGTGTCACTCAAGTGTCACTCAAGCAGAGCAAATTTACATCTATTAATACTAACGCTAGACTGAACAAACCCACCAAACACAATACATTAAAGCTACCATATGTGAACTATTTGGAGTGACAGTAACAGTTGACTCAAGTGGTGTGCACTAATGTCCTCCTGAAGAGAGGAGCAAGAGCGAGAAAAAACAACGACTCGGCACAGCTGGAGACGCGTCAAGCATCATTTGCTTTTTCACATGATTAATTTGATTTTAATATCTCAAATCGAGGGCTGATTAATTTTGATCGTATGTTAAAAACGATACACACTCCATTAATTAAAAGTTTTCTTTGACTTGTTGGTGCAAAGTTTCGCCTTGTGGATGTCGACCATGTGAGACGCCTGCATGTTACTTTGTAGTGCATGCACAGTCATGCTCAGTACTGTTTTGAGGCTTTAGGCTGAGAATGTCACTTAGTTTTTCTAAGGGGACCCCGATGTATAAGCGAAAGCTGACCTGAGGTGCTCTTTGACATTCCCTCCTACTTTATGGCCTAAATCCAAATTCAAAAGCCAAGGAAAGTGGAGCACTGTCAACACTGCAGGTAATCCCTCACTGAAGCTCTCAGTTTCATCTTGTTTATGATGTTCTATTGGGGCATGACAGAGTAACTTTAGAAGATATATTACAGGAATGCGTGATGACTGACATCCTTATTGCAGTCAGAAGGAACATTGCAGGCTTTAGGTCAATTTGTGCTAGGGGCCTGAAGCCTGAAATTTTGGGAGCGACACATTCAGTAAAAAAGTCAGAAAACAAAGCATTAGCACAAATTTGTCAGATTTTTAAATGATTTAATAATTTTTTATTATGCATATGTACTATGTTGTTTTGATCTGATTGTATGTTTTGTTTGGAAGCTCAAATCACTAGTCATTACTGTATAGTCACAAGATTCATTGTCATCAGCACTTTTCTTTTAAAAAGAGACAACGAACGTTAGTATAAAACACAAAATTTAGACATTTTAGGCAATGTTATCTTGAAGCTTTGTTTACATTTGTTTCTTCTTCTTAAAGAGTAATTGGGATATTTTTGTACCATAGTAAAAAAAAAGTACACGTTTGCATACTTAAAAAAATACTCATTACAGACATAATATACTTTAAATTAAAGTTCTTTATTATGAACTGAGTCACATTAAACCAGTTGCAGTCTTTTTTATAGTACAAAATAAAATCGTTGAAAGTACAGAAATTTCCTTGTTAAAAATTTTCGATTGATTCAGGTCACTCAGTGGTTTTAGTTTATCTCAGCGCAGCATTTCATACCATCAATCTCAATATCCTTGTTTTTCATTTAGAAAGATAGCTGGTATCCAGGGTTTAAATCCTTTCTTTTAATAGGACATTTTCGGTCAACACTGCTCTAAAACGACCCCATTGTTCAGTGGAGTTCCACAAGGTTCCATTCTCGGCCCTATCCTGTTTTCATTAGATTTATTACCCTTAAGCTCTATTTCATAAGCATGGAGTATCTTTCCATTGTTACGCAGATGACACTCAGGTGTATATACCTTTGCAGAAACAGAACGAAAGCTCTTTTGACTCACAGCTGATTGTTTACATGAAGTTAAATCTTGGATGTCACAAAATTATCTTAATTTGATTGAAAATCAAATTTAAGTTATCCGGTTTGGGGCTCTCGTTACCCAAAACTCTTTTGATTTGGGTAATTTAGCTCCCTTCAGTAGATCTGTGGTAAAGAACCTGGGAGTCAAATTTGATAGTTCTTTGAAATTTGACAAACAAATCAACACTGTGGTCAAATCTTGTTTCTTTCATCTCAGATCAATAGCTAAGGTTAAACCATTTATGTCCTCCAGTGATTTAAAAAAAAAAAAGTATTATTCATGCTTTTATCTCTGTAAGACTGGATTGTTGTAATTCACTGTACATGGGTGTTGGTCAAGTATTGAGAAATTGTCTTCAATTAGTTCAAAATGCAGCTGCTAGGTTTTTAACGGGTGTTTTTAACACGTCACTTCTGTGGCAGTATAGAAATTACTTTAACTTACTAATTGTTGTATATAAATCATTGTGTAATATGGCTCCACCTTACTTAGTGGATGTTCTTGGTATTTATAAACCATCATGGCCCTTTATCAGTAAATCAAATGATCCTAGAGATTCCAAGAACTAGATTAAAATTAAGTGACATTTGCAGTAGCGGCTCCAAAGCACTAGAATAAGCGTCCTCTTCCTCTTAGACTGGCTACATCATTAGGTTGTTTTAAACGGAAACTAAAAGTGCATTTACTTAAATTAGCTTTTGGGTCTACAGACTGATCAGATATCGTCTTTTGTTTTAAATAATTGTTATTGCTGTCAGTCAGTGTTTGTCTGAAAGTTGTATTTTGCTTTTTTAATTAAAGATTGTACAGCACATAAACATAATAGTGAAAAACAGATTGATAAATGACAATTTAGTATTTTACATGTGCTTTAGTATGTTAGTCAATATAAGTGTTCTTTATATTGCAGAAGTACAGAAAAAGATAAAACTAAAGGCTAAAACATGATGAATTTATATAATAATAAAAAATAATTCTACCTCGAAATTTTTAAAACTTGCACGTCTTTGAACTGTGTTAAACAATCATGTAAGTGGATTGATGTTTTATTTCATTTTAACCATATAATCTTTAAGTACACCTTTTTTTGTAGGTGTCCTTGTTACGAAACAGTAATTATGCATAATTACATGCAAGTGACCCTAATCCTAACCCTATATCAAGTAGTTAACTAATATTACTTAGTAGTTACATTGTAACAAGGATTCCTTAAAATAAAGTGTTACCATTTTTTTAAATAAACTTTCAAGATTTTGAAGCAAGTGCACTTTCAATAAAGTTAAGCACACAAGGGTATAGTCTAGAGAAGTATTTGTAGTTTATGGGCTGCGGATTTCTGCATAAATCATAGCCATCTGATGAAAGTAATCATTACTGGCGATGCACTTTCTTTTGCAAGCCTTAAAAAAGCTTTGTCCTATAAACTTGATACATAGGCCTACATGGAATATCCTGTGCTTGTGGTGTAAACTGGAATTCTGCTGAACACACAGTTCGGTTATTAACGAGAGTGACAACTGCATGCTATTTTCAGTAAACCTGGGCTGTACTGGACAACTAGTTGTCTGTCACATCAAGCAATGCGAGGAAGCTCTGCCCTGCACACTCGCGTGTCTCATGTGTGCTGTATTTTTCCTCCTGTGGGCTTCTAGTTCCTCACAAAGATGCAGATATAAGCTGTGTGTCATCGCAACTGCTCCCATCAGATTTGTCGTCTGTGTGTGACCCAAATGCTTAGTTATATATATATATATATATATATATATATATATATATATAAATTCTGTTAATTAAGATTTGTTGGATGAAATCACACTTCGATTTATCTCTTTTTATTAAGCCACAGTTGTGTCTACTGTGATATTTTCTGGTCTTATGGACTACACCATCTTTGATATTTACCGTAGTCATTGTCACACATGGTTTGTAGTTTCATTAGTTGTATTCTGTGTCGGTTTATTTCAATGCCGTCTCTGTCGCTGTGTCTGGTTTAGGCAGATGACAGGATGAAGATGAAAAATACACAGGAAATTTATTAAAAAAAGGAAAATCCTTAACCAAACTTAGCACAGCGTTAACCATGAGAACTGAAAACACAGACTGATGAATACAGAAGCAAACTAGGAAAATGAATGTCACGCAGTTGGACAGAATAACACAATCATGTCAATTGTCATGACAACTAAGGGCAGGGGAGACTAGAACAAAGGAGAATCAACAGAAACAAACTAAAAGTCAATGAGAGTAACAATTAAGAGAAAAATAGCTGATAAAGTGCCATGTGGAGCCTATTATCGCTTCTGTGCCGGATAATTATTAAAAACTTGTCTTTTGTTGGGAAAGAAAATTTCCAATAAATTGATAAAAAGTGATCTGGTTACTTAAAAGCATGCATATTACTAGAATTTATTAGTACGAATTAAACGCATATTAATGTCTAATTCTGCTTGACCATCTTCTACATCCCTAACCATACCCAACACTATTAATAAGCAGCAAATTCATAAAAAATATATAGAGAAAAAAGCCATAGTTAATAGTGTATAATTGTTCCAATTCTAAAGTGTTAGAAAAATATCAATTTCATATAACTTTTCTTTTAAATTCACAAAAAAGGTAATTTTACAGTTATTAGTCACTTATTAGCATGCATATTACTAGAATATTAGCCATTTATTAGTAGTAATTAACCATTGTTAATATTATTGTCTTATAATAAGCAGTAGTTAACAAGTGTTACCTATTCTAAAGCGTTACCATAAATAAATAATCAGCTGTTTTTAAGTGTGATAGTAATTGTGTTTTAGATTTTATAAATAAATGGCTATAAATAAATAAATCACAAAAATAAATGCAAATTTAAATGATATAATAAAATAGAAAGAATACATAATGTCACAATATTACTGTATTTGCAGGCATACTGGCCCCACATTATATTAAGCGGCCTTAACTACTATGTACTTACATTAAAAGATAAGTACAATGTACTTAAGTCATAATACACTTCTGCTGCTATTGAGGTGGGATACAGGTTAGTTTAGGGACAGGTTTGGTAATATGTGTAGGTTTAAGGGAGGGTTAAGGTGTAAGGGATGGGTCAACAGTGTAATTATAAAAGTAATTGCAAAAATGAATTACAGATGTAATTACACGCATTTATTTTTTAAATATACGTAAGTACAATGAAAACACACAATAAGTGCGTTCTACCAAATGAGTCATTTAAATGTAAGTACTTAGCAGTTAAGGCCACTTATATAAAGTGGGATCGTAATATTGACAATATTTTTGGATCAAATAAAGACAGCCTTGGTGAGCAAAAAGAAACTTCTTCAGAGTACAGCTCGACTGTAGTTTAACTATTTGAATAATGAGCAGCATTCCACATTAAAGAGCCTGTGCAGATTAATGCATTTTGTGTGACTTTCTGAAAAGCTTTGTGGACCTATAGACTCATTACATCGCTACAGCTTTTTACTTTAATTACCACTGACCTTGTGATATGTCTGACAAGAACTTCGAGCATATACGATTGAGGCAGCTTTGGATAGACATACAAAAAAAGGCCTCAAGGTCAAGTGGAATGCAACATTGCTGAAAGCGGCGCTGTTTTCTTGGCATCGTCGGCAGATGGGTTGATTTCCTACATCATTAATTGCTGAATAGATTGCCTGTTGAATTCTTAATATGCTGCCAGTGTGTGTTTGTCATTACAAGGTTGGCAGAGAGCAAACTGGTCAGCCTTCAGTCAGTCGGCCTTGGTTTACCATCAGTGAGGCAAAAGACAAAGCTTTTTCAATGCTTGTTTTCAACACCTGGCAGCCCTTTTGGTCCTTTTAAACAGCCTTCGTAATTGTAGAGATGGTAATGAATGAAGTGGCAAGCACGTGTATTGGTCTTTTAAAATGTTTTGTCCGTCCAACAAGCACCGTTTAACCAAAAGACCCTGATTTGAGTTTACCTGTAGGAGTCGAGCATTTCAGAATCCATTTTAATGCGTAAGTAGGGGGCTTTTGGTTTAATTCATATTCAGTGACTTTGCATGTTTTAAGCTCTATGCAAATATTATTGGATTTTCAAAGGATTTGATGGATTTTCTCTGGATTTCCTCACACAAATGTTGGCAAAAATAGAGTGAAATATCTGCCTCTTTGTGAGGAAGATTTGCATGCATGAAATATTTTAATGAAAGCTTCCCCCAGTCCTCACAGGAGAATAGGATTTGATTTCAAAATATCATCATTTTGGGGGGCTGGGCGTCATATACAGAGGGGCCTGTGTGCCACCATACTTTCCAAACACATTAAACACTAACCTTTAGCACCTTTAGCACATTTTCCTGTTATGTGCACAGAAAGAAGCCCATAGCTAACACTTAAAACACGGCTTAAATAATTAACAAAACATAGTCGAAAGTATCAAAATGTAACTTTAATACCTTTAATAATACACTTACAAAAATATGCACAAATGAAAATGATAAAAACGTTTATTAAAAGCCAATACAATGCATGATTTTTGTTCAAAACATCAACTTTTTTCATTTACTGTTATCGCTTTATATTTTCAGGTGCAACGGGGTAGCAGGCCCACAGTGAGATGTTAATAATCATATGTATAATTATAATTAATGAATTATTATTTCATTATTCATGCTTTCATACAATGGGATTTTTTGACTAGGATCCTGTCATTTAATTTGTGTTATTTTTATTCTGTTAAATTGTCAAATGCATACATTTGCGCTGAATATTTGATATAGCATTTTACATTAATGACGCCTAAAGCGGAAGACATCTGGGATACTTTGCACAAAAAAAATCTCAAATACCTTGTAGGATGGATGGCATGCAAACTGGGATGCAGTGAAGGAAGATGGAAATGGTTGCGATTCATCTGCAAAGGCTCAGCTCTGATTTACTCTGGTGATTTCTGCATGATTGTGAGACATCGCCTCTCATTTAGGGTTACATTCATATGCACGCCAAGTACAGACACAATAACAACAAAAGCAAGTCCTTCAAGGAAAAAGAAAAGGCAGTTTAAATGTTTTTTTTTGTGCGTGATGAAAAAATCTATAGATATATGAGCCACGGTGAGAACTAGACTGCTTTCTTTCTGTCAGACGGGGCTATATTTGACGTTTTACTGTATATATTTTGCTACCTGGTTTCATGTCATAAATGTACTTCGGTGCACTTTTTAGCGATACACAAAATACATACCAACAATTACATATCACTGCAGCTTCCAAAAGAACACTAGAGGCAGTAAAACTCGTCACACCTTTAATCCCTTTTCAGACAAATTTAGAGTTTCGATTAATAAAGGGTACTTTGCACACAATTACTTGAGGAATATCATGTTATGGCAATATTAATATACTGGGAGATTTGAAAACTGATGCTTTTGAACGTTAGCATCACACATATCCAGCTTCATATGTACCGATTTCCATAGACAGTAGGTTTGTTTGGTAGCCGGTTTGAATCCTCTGTAGCTACGGTTTGACAAAACAGTTCAAATCTGTGCCAAAAGAAGTTGAAATGGCAGGGATGCCTCAACAAATATGTTTTTATATACGTTTTTTTCATTTGTTAACACTATCGGGTAGGTTTAGGGTTGGATTTGGTGTAGGGAATATTTCCGACATGATAGAGTATTAACTTTTAGTGACAGTTCACCTCAATACATACCATATCAACCTAATAAAAATATACCAGGGTTTACGTACTGAACCTGTGTTTTGCATAAAATTCCTATAATAGTTTTATAGTTGCATAAAGTTGTAAATTGGTGTTATTTGAATCGGACGAGGAAAAAGACTCTTTTGCAAACTGCTATTTATATTAACATAGAAGCATAGAAGTTTATGCAACTGGCCATGTCTTCACACCGAAAGACGGGAACAGTTTCTACTGCCCAGTGACAGTTTCATCTACGTTGTAATGTTGTAGGTTGGGGTTGCAGAGACACGTTGTGAGAACAGACACTGTGTGAGAGATAGAGGACTCTGTTTAGACATGACCCATGAACACGAGAGCCAGACTGCCTGCAGTCTCCCAACACCTTTGGGTTCACCTGTCTGTGGTAAAGACTGTCAGACAGGACTAACACGCCTTCATTTCACCTCTCAAACTGCAATTAACAGCCACTCACCACAAGATAAAAAGTTGATCAAATGAAGAACACGGAGTTGGGAAGAGTTTAGAAACAGGATCGCATCTAAAACATGCTGAAAGAGCCAAGTGGAGACACAGTGACAGAGAGAGAGAGAAATCTAGGACCAGTATTATGTTACTGAATAATTTAAAATGTTTACAAGAAGAACATAAAGTGGAAAAGCATAATTAAAATAAGAATAATATTTTGCAGTATTAGCTTTGCTTTAATACAGTGTAATTACGATGTAATACTAACAAAAATGTTTAATACATATTTTCTGGATCTGACTTACATTATGCACTTTTTTATTTTGACAACATAAAACATGCAAAATAACTACTGTCGCTTACAGCAGCGGTTCAGAGTGTTTCGCATTAGGATCCAGATTGTATTTTTGAGATCCAAAAATGTTATTTATTTTTTTCTGTAGTATTTGCTACTGGCACAAAAAACATTATTAAATAAATTAAAAAATAAATGCTACATTTTAAATGTGCTTTTCTGTTTTATGCAAAACCTGACCTGGATCACACCAGTTAACCAACTGTATGTGTATGAGTCAAAACTATTGATTTTTCTTTAACACTTCATTTTGATGGTCCCTTATTAACATTCTGTTGACAATAAATAACTTTGTACCTACGTGTCCACTAACTTCTATCAGAGTATAAGTAGACTGATTATTATCTGCTAACTCTTTATTGTGATGATCCACCACATCTGCTGACTATAGGTACCCTTTGAAGAACATGCCAGCTTATTCAAACCTACACGTAGGCGCAAAGTTATTTATTGTCAACAGAAAGTTCATAAGGGACCATCAAAATAAAGTGAAACCGATATTTCTTTTATTCCAAAAACCATTTGGTAAAGCTCATGTTCCATGAAGATATATTGTAGCGTAAATACATCTAAACAAAATGTTTTATTAGTTAATATGCATTGATAAGAACTACATTTGGACACCTTTAAGGGCAATGTCCTGCATTTTTATTTATTTTTTGCTTGATCAGAGTCCAGATTTTAAAATAACTGTATCTAAGCCAAATATTGACCCTCGACAGGTTTTGTGGTCCAGGGTCATTTTTGATAACATGGTTCCTTAAAAGTAGTATGTCCTTTGAAAGTACCTAACCACAGTATATATAATTTTTAGAGGAATTAACCTGCAACTGACTTCCATACTGTAGTTGTCTCAATGTGCTAGACGCGAAATAAAAAATAAGACCTTTAAGCCTTGCACTCTTGTAATCTAATAAAACAATATTATCATTCCAACAATGCTGCAAAGTCGCATTATTAAAGGCCGCCTGAATTCATCTTGAAGTTGTGCAGAATCTTTCTCTGTAAAGAGCCCTCTCTCTCTGTGAATAGAAAAGTCATTGTGTTGAGTTGAAGTGTGTTTACCCTCTTCTAAAGAGAGCATCTCAAACATCCTGAGTTGTGTTTTCATGTCTCCAGAAGTGGAGGTGAACTGTGAGAATAATGTGAGAAGCCGAGGTTGTTAAAGTAAGATGATGGTTTGGATGAGCTGCGAGTGCCATATGGTGAAAACAGTGAGAAGAATGCTAAGGAAACGTCTTTGCAGCTTGCAGAATTGAAATTTCATAATAGTAGCTACCCGACATTTAGGGTCAGTACCTCAAGCGACTCTTCTAACACCAAAACATACATTTTAGTAGAACGCAAACTGTGTTTTTGTTCAGACGTCACTCTGCGGTCTGTTTTCGCTTCTCACTAAGATGACTTCGTAAGGCAAGACTTCACAAAGAAGTAAAAAAAAAAAAAAAAAGAACATGAATAAGTGAATGGCAAGATAAATATTTTGAGATACAGCTTCACCAGTGTGTCACTCAAATATTTTGTGACTCTTGTCTTAGTTTTTTTACAGGCTCTTTAGGTAGTAATGTGAATTATGTATACAGCGGACAATCTCTGACCTTTACTGTATCTCGCAGTGCAGTGCTATCTGCTCAACATTTTCAGTCTGACAAATGAAACCGAAGCAAAATCCAGCAATTTTTTTTATTTATTATTCAAACCAACAAATGTGAAAGCATTTGTAAGATTAGTTGAAAAATGCTAATTTTGTGATATTTTAAACAATTACATATTGCATACAACATATCATTAAAAATCGATATCTTTTTAATTCATAATGAATGTGAATTTATATACTATTTTTCCAAATGCACTGTATATACTGTGCAGTATATGGTTCATTAATATTAATGTAAACCTGGCCTTTTTGTCTTTCTGCCATATGACAGTAATATAGCAATACTGCAGTTTGAAACTAATTTTTATTACATACTGCATGTATGTACTATTGTACATTTGTGTACGTTTGATGTACTGTTAAGAATAACACTAACACTAGTACACCAGTATTCACATTCTACCCCTTGTTTCTTTTCAAATTGAATACTTATTGTTTTTTATAATACCCAGTTCATCTACTCTATTTGACAAAATTTGCAATACACCCAATGCAAGCCGCGTGAGGCATTAAATCCCGAAATTCAGTGTGTTCGTTTCAAACTGACCTTTCATATCCATTCTGACAAATGAAATAAAAGCAATATCAGCCATAATCTTTTTACTCATAATTTGATCAGACTGTCAAAAGTTAAAGTTTCTTCTGCCAAAATCTCCATTAAAAAAATATTGAATTAAATAATAATATCCAGTCTGACTAAATGGCCAAGCTGATATCTGTGTGACAACGACATAGCATACTTTTGCCTGAAAGGATTATCATTTTATGAATCATGTACAGTGCTACTTTTCTTTTTTAGTAGACAGTAGAATAAGCTGTATATATAGTATATAAGAATTCTTTCTTTCTTTCTTTCTTTCTTTCTTTCTTTCTTTCTTTCTTTCTTTCTTTCTGTCTGTTTCATCTTTCTTTCTTTCTGTCTCATCTTCTGTCTGTCTTTCTTTCTTTCTTTCTTTCTGTCTCATAGTTGGCTAAGTGTCTTCCACCCCCCCTCCTTCTTTTGTGCTGTCAGTCTGTCTTTGAATCAAAAGTCTTCACTCCGGCTGTGGTTATTTACAACTGGCAAATCTGCATTTCTCATATAGATCTGTCTGCCACTGATTTTAATATCAGAGATGTTTCCCACGACACCTTTTGTTTTATTATGCATTATGAATTTCTCCTTCTCGCCCTTCATCTTCTCAAATCCCTATCCCCACGCCGAGGATTATGAGGCCAACTATTTTATCAGGAGGGGCGAGATTTATCATTTCAATCTCATTTCAATAAATAAAATAATCTCTCTTCTCTTAGAAGTGACAGCAGCTAATGCTATTTTGTCATCATTAGACTGAAACTTTGCAGACGGAGGCTGAGAGGTTTTTAGAGCCGTGGCGTAACTTTGATCTCGGCGGCCATCGTGCACATGTGCTGGGCTGATGCCGTTAAAATGCATCGCAAACAAATTCACTTCGCAAGGCGTATCAGACTTTTGTGCATTTAGGTGATTCTAATGGTCCGTGGCAAATCACCGCAATAAAAGGTGATATGATGACCTTGTTTCAATGCTTGTTCCCTTAATGGTCTTCCATGCATGTGCATGTATTCTGTTATCTCCCTGTCGGAGCGGCTTCACAAAAACAAAGCTGTCAAATCCTCTGCTCGCGAACGCGTTGAGAAACAAGGCCGAGCATCAAAACGCCATTTTTTATTTTAATTGCTATCTCCTTTCCTCCCATTTCTCCGTTTCTCACCCCCAGAGCAAATCAAGGAAAAACGGGGGGCAAGCTGACAGGAAAACAATTGCGTTTCAAATTGAAGTCCCAGCAGAGTATGTTCAGTTCCTTAACCTGACATCCGTTTTTCCCACACACATCCTGTAAAAAAAAGAAAGACGGATAGTGAGAGAGAGAGACTAAGAGCTACAAATAAAAAAAAAGAAAGAAAGAAAAAACAAAAAAAGACAGACGTCTCTAAGAAAGAGGGACCGTCCTTTTGAATATGTGTTTTCTGTTTATCATTAGCTGACTGGGTGCTTCATCATTCTGTGAAAATCCCTATCTGCTGAACATAAGGCTGCGAGACAGCAGGGAATCAATCTTTTGTGCTTGGGCAGATAAACACAGGACGCAATCAGGGGGGAGACGGAGGCATGAAGCCGGGCGCAGGACTCACGCCGCTGGTGATGGATGGAGGAAGTAAAAGTGTCAGGATGGCATTATGCAAATAGGGGAGGCATCCGAGCATCGCCCTGGTGATTATGGGAGATGGGGAGAGCAGCCCGTGGTCCCCCTGGCATCGCTACTGCCCGTGCTTGCTTCCTCGCTTTCTTTTTCTCTCCTTTACTCATTAGCCGTGCTTTTATTGCTCTTTTTAACGGGCTCTGTCATTGTCTGTCAGTGAGAGCCACCGCGGGCTTACGGCCGAGTGGGTCTCACCAAGCACTTGAACTTGACACCAGCGCTTTGTGTCTCGGGTAGGTCAGAGGTCACGTTGCCATTAAGACACCAATAAGATGTGGACAAAAGCATAATAGATAAAAGCCCAGCTTCACAGACAGGGATTATATGTTAAGCCATTTGGCCATAGTTCAATTATGACGTTAGCTTTTATAAATAGGCCTTAAACATAAAACATTACTGGTACGCATCTTGAGGCAAAACATTGAATATGGCATATTTTGAGATCGCGCAAGTGCAAGTGTCTTTCATTTGAGTTAGCCCACACATTTTAATCTGGAACTAGGTTTAAGCCGTGTCTATGAAGCCGGGGGTAAATAATGTTTCGGTTATGAATATTTATTCACTCTATGACCACAAAACTCGACTCTAGTTAAATATGCTATATTTTTTCAGCATTCCTTAGCTGAACTAAAACTCCCACGGACAGAGGGAGTCCAAACTTTTAAACAATAAATTTTATTCACAGTAGATCTTCATCCATCCTCTGTAGCAATGCCTTGCAACACACTTGGCACATGCTAGAAATGACCTAAAACATATAAACATCCTGGAAACGAGCTAGCAACATGTTAAAACATGCTAGCAGTTTGCTAAAACACAAAGGTGCATATATACATAGATTCCTCCGGTCTATAAAAATTCAAAAGGTAATTCCATTTCTTTAGGAATTTAAGCCTTGACTATTTTTTTACAGAGGCTGTGCAGTATTTTTGGAAAACTTATTGATTTTTACTGTGTGATGACATGCTAAATGTTTACCTAGGTCTACATTTCTACGCTATAAAATGCTATGAACATGCCAGAAATGTGTTATCAATGTGCTAAAACATGACAAAAACATAAGCTACAGCACAAGTTAAATGGCTAATGTGCTAACGCACAAGATAATGAAACATGCAAGCAACATGATAGCAATGTGTTAAAACAAGCTAGCAACTTAAAAATCATGTTTTGAAGCATGGATGTTGGTTTGAGCTGGTCCTTAGCTGGTCATGTGCTGGTCCTAAACTCGGCCCTCCTGCTCAGGGCCAGCTTAGAACCAGAACATACCAGCTAAGGACCAGCTTAAACCAGTTCAAACCGACATCCAAGCTTCAAAACCTACCTAACTGGCATCAGATTTTTTCAACAGGGTTCATCAGCTAACCAAGTGCCAATGACATGACAATCAATGGTAATATATTTACCTTCTTACATTTAGAATAGACCCGTAAAAGACAAAGTAAATCATTTTAATGAACACAAATATAGAATAATTTGCCAACAGGTTAGCATTTGGCATACAGTCAACATCAGATCTTATCTCTGTAATACCGCAATGGCAAGACGTGGCTGAAAAGCATCTGAAATGGCACAGCCACAATTTCTCTTCGAAGCGTAATTTCCTGCTGGTGTCATTGTGAGGTGTAGCCTGAGGGAGAGAAGAAATGACATGACTACTTCTCCTGCAGCACAGTTAGTATAAGCGTCATACACCCACCACAGCGGAGGATACTGCCATATGGCTTCCTCTGCTCATCTCCTCTCAACTCTTTTCCTGGGAAAACACTTTGAAGATTGGTTAAATTGGTTTTATGGTTACCTCATTCCTGCAGTGCACAAACTTTCTTTAGTTGTGTCTTCTGTTACTTCTGTATGGTTTGTTTGGCCTGCTGTAACTAGTACTTACTTACTAGTCAGAGTGAAAAGAGCCCACAGTGTTTGCTTTAGGAGTATGCAGCTCATTAACAAATAAAACAGGCTTGACTCTGAGGAAGTGTCATTGTAATAGTTACACATCTGACATGCAGATGGGACTTTTCCAAAAGCCCCACATATTTTAAAAATAAAGAGATACATAAAATCAAGAAATAAATTATCCGTACACTGGAGTTCACATAACATTATCAGTCATGCACTGTAACAGTGTAAACATATCCAGAATTAAGAGAAGAATCAGATATGAATGTTTAAATGTATACTACCTTTCAAACAGTTTCATTTAGCACGAATACAATCATTTTAAATTAAAGGTTCAAAACTTAAGTATCAAAAAAAAAAATACTTATTTTTACGTATCACTCTTTCCACAAAATATTAAGCAGCGCGATAATTTTCAACTTTGATAATAAGAAATAAAATATTTCTTGAGCAGTAAATCACCATATTAGATTTATGAAAGATCATGTGACACAAAAAAGAATTTTGAAAATAGAGAACAGTATTAATATTTCTGAAGAAAACTGCTTTAATAATTTCACAATATTACTCTTTTAATCAAGTAAATGCAGCCTTGATACTGGCTTTTGTTAAAAAAGATTACAAAATCATATAGACATATAGATTTTATATGGATTTGTAAGTTAGATGACTAGACATCAAATATTTATTTGCATCAAAACACATATGAAAAAATGTGTTCCCTAGACATGCATATCTAAAAGACAAATAAGCAAACAAACAAACAAATAAATAAATAAATTGCCTTATCATATAGAAAGAACATGAATCATATTGCTATCATCCTCATGGCACAAAAGCTCCATAGTTAAGGTTAGGGTTTTTTTTTTTCAAAATATGAGCTTGAGCAATAATAACAGTAACGCTTGCCTTAGCAAACACCACTAATGATAAAATAAGTATTTGCCATTTCACCATCAGAGAGATCTGAGAGGAAGGACCGGCCCTCTCTACCCGTTCCAGCAGAGTTACCGTAATATCTTGCCCTTTGTGCGCACATGACAATTTCTACATAATTAACATAGTTCAAAGCCCACCCCTCTCAAACAACGGATCCCATCAGGTGCAATAGTTTTTCCATTAACACAGAACAACCTCCGATACGACCGACGAGCTTTTTCCAGCCACGAGCCTAAAGCTGCCAATCGCGGTCTCTCCAGCTTTGGCACTCTCCACAACACACAGACAATACTACTCTGTTTCGGCAGATTGGATCCATTTGCATCGGACAACTCCTCTGCATATAGATTGATGGGTTTAATCAGCGAATCAGGGAGAGCGCTCAGACATCAATCATTGTCAGGCCTGTCTTTTATTCGTTGCCTGCGTTTCCTTGCTCCGACTCATCAGCGAGAGCAGGTTCAGGCGGAGGAACCCAACCTGTGATGAGAACAATAGCTCCTCCGGCGCTCCGGGGGGAATTTCTGCGGCCCATGCAGATGAGGAGAGGACAAATCACTAGAGAGGACTCAGCCAGCCATTAAACCAAAGGAGCAAGTCTCGAAACTGGGAAAATCAGAGCCGCGAAGGTGATACGCATCAGATGTACGGCATATAAAAATTCAGAGGGCTCGGTATTAAAATGATTAATTGGAATCCAATGGCTTTTAATGTGTATGACAATGACTCCTATCGCATCCGAATTCTCCCACACATTAGGCTATGACACAGTCTTTTGCAATTAAAATTAATTTCTGCTGATTTGCATTGTGTCAAAGAAGAAAAGTGTTAAAGGCTCATTTGAAAGTACCTGTGAGAAAGTGACAAAATCCTCTCCTTGACTTTCTCACATGCGTTCCAGACATTGTGTTGATTGAGGTCTTGTTTTTTTTTGCAGTTTTGCCCTCCCTTGATGCGACATGTATATATAGCAGGTGATAATTGAGTTGCGATGGCATTGTGTTCTGAACCAGGTACCATGATCCAGACCTTCCCTACGGTGTCAAAGTATAAACTTACCTGTCACACTTCCAGTCGGTGACACCCTCAACGCCTCGCATCTCCCTCCAATGCCAATTAGTACCAGTTCAATTAAGACGGAACAAATGAGTTGAAAGTTATTGCTGAATTCAAATGGCGATAAAAATGACTTTTCTTTGTGACTGATCCTTGCCGAGGCATTTGAACGAACCCATGACCCTGAGTGTTAAACTTCAGCGTGTAACTAATCTTGCGAGGCTCACTCTACGACAGTATCACGAAGAAACATCAGACTCTTTTTATTTCAGATAGGAAGCAATCGGCACCCAAAACACTTACAGTATTGCAAGTATAAACACAAATATGCTTTTTCCTCTCGTCTCGTATTCCTTTTTTCATCACCTCATCCCTTTAGAGGCAGCATATAATGCAGCAGGATCCTGTTGTATTTTAACTGAAATTAAAGGTACAGCTCGCACAAAACATTTCTTGAAAATGTACTCACTCTCAGGCCAAGATGTACACGAGGCTGTTTCTTCATCAGAACACGTCATCACAGATTTAGCGTTACCATGGCTCCCCTGCAGTGAATGGGTGCCGAGAAAAAGAGATTTCTGACAGTAATCCACAATGCTCCAGTCCATCAATTAGCTCTTCCGGTCAAAATACGTTCATAATCTACAACAACGCTTCCTCCAGTAAACAAAAGTTTTCCTTCCAAATAAAACCCATCAAAATCCCCTAACACGTGTTTTAGACTTTTTGCTTGAACGGTGCTTTTATTTGTAAATGGTGCTTAATCTGTGTACTTATTGTGCACGTACATGTTTTTACATTTTACAACCAATCAGTTCCAAAATGAAATACAGAACCTGCACTAATTAAGAGAAAACATGTTCACGAGATTTGGTGAGCAAGCAAATTTACAAGCAATTTTTGACTGACTCAAATTGCGTAAAGGATTTTCAGCACCTCACAAGGTTGAAGACAAAAGTACACAATAAAATCATTTTCAGTTGTGTTATGCAATCATGCATGTAAAAACCTATGATGTAGATTTAAAAAGGTGTAGGTGAGTTCACACTTTAGGCAAGTGATGTTTTTTTCTAAAAAAAAAGCGATATTTAGGCAATATCATTTTCTTTAAAAATCTGTAATTATCTACCAGTCTCAAAACTTTTGCCTGAAAACATAAAATAAGTTTTTATAAAAACTGCACTAATGTAATGTATATATTGATGTAGGACCGTCACTAGTGTCCCCACTTGAAGGTATACGTGCATAATACTCCTGATAAAACAACACATCTTGTCAAAATCTCTTTTTAGGCCTAAAGTGTTTAAGTCATCTGTTCTGTATTACAAAAATTCACTCATCCCACCAGGAGCTACCCATGATGCAATAAGAAGACGGTGGTCTCGATTTGTTCGCCACATCTTTCAGGATCTGTGTGCTGCTAAGAAACTACCGTATTTTATGACACGGCTATATTGGCTTTAAAAAATGTCCTTCTTGAAGTTGCTTTGACAAGAGGAACAGTAGTCAGCTATAAAAAATCCACAAAACTATTACTAAAGGAAGAAACTTTAATACAGAATATCTCTTAATGACAGTGTTCCAATTAGACCCACTGCATTTTTCCTCTTGCCGCAAGTCAAACAGAAAACAAATAAAGCAGACTGATTTAGAAACCTTATTAGCCTTGCAGTCCCAGAGCAATTAAATCATTACAGCATTATGGCTTCTGTGAGCACGGGACGGAAAACGTTTAGGTGGTCCTGAGTTTTGAGGTGGTCCTAAAGGCCTGTTTTTTTGCTTTACATTTTGCAAATGCATACATTTTATGTATTTGTCCTCAGTATTGTTCACACGATGATACAAATTCATTTGTTATTCGGTCTTCTTGTTTTTTTTTCTATTGAAAAATAAAAAAATGTAAAAAATTTAATTGAGAAAAGACTACCTAATTTAACAAATATTTGAATTAAACAATTTTCTTAATATTTCTTCGTATTTCTTCTTAGTTTTTGCAACAAGAGATGACTATAATTTCTTTTTACATTTTCAAAAATCACGTTTTTTTTGTTGAGTTGTATTGTGTTAGCTATTTTTTTGTGGTTGTTTTTTCATCTTGTCGAAACAAAACCACAAAAGCTGCCGTTTGATTGAGTTTAATTGGAATGCACAATGAAAACAAAACGTGATTTTTTGGCGAATTGTTATAAACAGGGTTATCTGTTTTTGCAAATGAACTCTTCATTTAGACATAGCAAAACATGAAACAATTGGTCTATGGGACTTAACAAAAATCAAGATGTTCTCTGAAAATATCTTATGCGGTTTTGCTTCAGAAGTATTTAATCAATCATTTACTATTTTATTTTATTCAGTGCAATAATTGACAATGGTATATTTGACCAAGTTAATAGTAGATTGCTCATGTCAGACCATGTAATAATAGTAGTCTGGAAATGAAATTAAAGGCAGATTTAATATTAAATGTACAGTATCCCACTTACAGTGGCAGACTATATACAAAATGTGCTGAATTTAATAAACACACCTTAACTTCCATCAAATGCACGGCAAATATTATCTGAATGTATGTCTCTGAACTTTCTGAGGCAAAATGGAGTTATGGGCCAGTAGGGGGGGACAGTTCTACTTTTGTTGAAAGTCTGGACACAAACTTTCTTACACACACACACACACACACACACACACACACAGACACACACACACCTACGAATGCCAGACAGAAATGCATCATTTCAGAGCATTTTCTTCCACTCTAGCTTAACTTTTTGCACAGGTTCACAATGCATCTACACCGCCAGCATTGCCAAATATCACTGTTGAATCATTAACACATTTATACACACATTTTACAGATGTGACCTCAGACTATGCAAGTGGGTCCTGCTCTGAGAAGATCTTCTGGGTCCTTCCGTAATTGCACAGCGATGTGCTATCAAGACCTGCCAGAGGTGGTGGGTTTAGATGATGGGGAAACGCACTGAAGATCAGAGTCGGTCTCGGCATGTTTGCTTGGCCGCCGTCCAACCGGAGGACAGGTTTGCTCTTGTGCAAGAGTAGAAAAGACTCTCTCTCAAATGAAATCAAAACCAGAAGCGGCTTCAGCCAGTTTGTCTTTTTAACTCTCGCTGACTGACCAAGCCGGTTTTATGCTCCAAATGCAGTCCAAACAGCTCGAGTTTTCTCCGTGGTCTGCTGACTATTGTTTTAGTAAAGACACAAACACAGAGACAAAAATTTAGTCACGTCGCTGTTGATGGAAAGTGCGCTTTACTTTTATCTGCTGCCACTGAAGCATTTTTGTTTAGTTTGTTCTCAAAAACTAAGCAACTTCTGGGGTTTCAAATCTGGCGTATGATCTTTGAGGAGACCCAGAAAATGTCTTTTTGGGGGGCAGTGATGAGCAGGACCAACATCCATCCTTCAAGAAACTGCCTGTTCGGCGGTATGGAAGTCTGTTTCAAATAAAATCTAAACTAAGTCACAGCAGCAAAAAAAGAGAAAAAAAATTGCAATTAAAAAAAAGTATTCAATCACACACTACAAAAAAATACAGTTACCCCACCTTTACTTATTCTAAGAAAATTGCACTTCATTTATTGTGTCCCCTTGGAAACAAGACTAAATATCTTAAATCACTTCGCTTATAGTAAAAGTGTAGGTATTTTTAGATATTTTTACTGGAAAAAATACAGTAAAATAAGCTGTTTTTGCAGAGCAAGTCTGATTAGATGCTGAAATATTTTTACTAAAAAGGCAAAGGTCACATTTTATATTAAGTGGCCTTAACTTACATAAAAAAAGGTACAATGTACTTATTGAGGTCACATTGCATTGCAACATTTTTGCTGCTATTGAGGAGGGATACGTGTAATGTTTAAGGGTTGATTAAGGAGTAAGGGATTCGTCAACAGTGTAATTCTAAATGTAAGTACATATAGGTATTTTAAAAAACATAAGTACAATGTAAAAACGTGTACGTACACAATAACTGCATTGTATCAAATGATTAATTAAAATTTAAGTACATAGTAATTAAGGCCACCTAATATAAAGTAGGACCCAAAATTCTTGCAATGTAGTATACTACTTCTAAAGAGCAGTAAAAAGAGATCTGAGAAGTTGCCCTCGTAAGTGTATGCTATTAAAATGTAAAGACGACTTTCAAGATCGACAAGTCATTGAGATAATATCTCTTGCCACCGCATTGTGTGCCACAGTAAACATATATATTTATGAAAATCACCTCGTCTAATAATGGCCAACACTCACTGCTTGTGTAAACATCATTCCACTCCACGCTGTTCCCTGTCCAACTGACACACTTACATTGACTCTAAATGTTTTCTGCGCTCTCATATTTCATGGAGCCTTCGGTCGTCCTTTGTCCTGCACAACAGCTCGTATCATGTGCCCCTGGTGCTGAGATCCCGCGCGCCGGTTGGTCTGCTCGCTGACTGCAGGCTCTGCGCCGGGTGTAGTATCACAGGCATTGCTTTCCTGCTGCATAAAAGTGCAGGTGTGTTTTTCACCCGAGTCTTTTGTGCCTCTATGGGTGGCTGTGCAAAAAAAAAACTGTTGGTCAATCTTTTTACACGTCTATTGTGCGGCGGGATTTTGACAGAGTAAACCAGCAGTGACACATGTGAACATAAAGGATGTCTGCTGCTTAAATACGGGTGGGGGTGTTAGGGTTGGATTCCAAGCAACGGTGGGAATGATGGTGGAGGTGGGGCAGGGTTTTTTGTACACGGCTGGGATAAAGGGCTCTTTTGAGTGTCTGGGAGTTCAATGCCGGGAGCAGCATGCTGCCGGACCCCAGAGAGGCAGTGTTACACACTGAGGTGTGCTAATACCTGTTTAGGGACCTTCGTTGTATCATTTGTCTTGATAGAAAGCAGAAGATTTGTCACTGTGGCAAACTCAGGTATTCCTCAGTATTGGGAAAGCTACTATGAAACTGTTAGCTACAAGCTACTATATAAATATAAACGCTTCCATTTAAAGAAGTCGTTCCAATTTTTTATCCGTGCAATAGAAGTCAGTAGCTAAGCTTCCATACACCTATTCTTATGTGCATTTTGGGATATTGCATAAAAAAGAAAGCGCTAGATAGAAACATTACAATGTGCAAAAATGTTCTAAAAACGTACATAAAAAAGATGAGCTAACTTGAGGCAGATACATATTTTATATGCTAAGAAAACAGAAACACGTTTAATAAATAAGATCCTTTCTGCGCATCAAAAAAAAAGTCACGTGACGATGAGATATAACTGAAAACTAGATAACATGGCTGCATAATTCCGTTTCATCAGTGTGATATAATTTATTACATACAAAAAAATACCTACAGTTTTCATATTGCAGTAAAGACAGTTTATCGGGAAGTTTTGTGATATTCCAAGTTACATTTGCAAATTGGGTGGAAACAAAGCTAAATGGCAGCCTAAAGATTTTGGTTACTAACACTTCTGCTTCTGCAGGAGAACATAAGTCAGGTTTATTTTGCCATAGTTCTTGTGAAATTGTTTGCAAACATACATGTAGTAAATGATGCAAATGTGTCAATAAAGTAAACTCACAGCACGCACAGAGACGTTTACTGCATTTATTGCAAACACAAAGTGCTGCACTTCACTAGTAGCATTTGGTTTGATAATTGCACAAGCTATATGGTGATTTTTGTTATGTTTTTAAGTGTGCAGTCATATTTTTTATTTTAATGTCCATTTGAATCAATCAATTATTAGCTTTTCATCAATCCATGAAGCCCTTGAACCCTAGTTCTATGTACCATAAAAATGTGCAAAATGTGTTTAATGTCATTTATTATATGATGTACTGTATGTATTAGCCCTTGTGAAGTGGCTAGAGTAATGCCATGACTAGTAAGTTGATTGGTTCTTTGATAAGCCTGACTCCCAGGTGAACTATTCAAACCAGTTTTGTGAAATCAAAATCAAGGATCAATTAAAATAATCTTATTACTACTCTTATTACTCTTTTATTATTACTTTGGATCAAACCTCCAAAAAACAGTATCAAAAAGAGCAACCAGCACATTCTTCGCGATTTCTCATTTTGCGTTTTCAGAAGAAAGAAACTGACACAAAAAGGCTTCTGAAAAATCACTGAGAACGAGTTATTGTAAAAAAGTGATGATTCAAATTAATTTGTGATTCACTGAAAATTCACCGAAATAAGCTCTATGATTGAACATGTTTCCTAAAACAAATCAGACTTCCCATTGCTGCTCGAAAGAGAGACAACACTTCAATACGGCTTGTTACTGGAAAGTCTACACTTTGGAAACGCTGAAGCGACTGTACTTGGAAAAATATGCAGTTCAGTTAGTAGTGTTAAAAGTAATTAGAAATAGCACTCCAGTAGAAGCACGAAGTGAACGTCTTAGCAGAGAAATTGACACTGAAACACTCTGCTACACCACAAACAGGATGCAGGGAACACAGGTTTTCACTTCTGAATGGCAGGAAGAGAGAACGTGCGAAGCATACGCGTCAACAGTTGTGACCGGAGTGTTATATTAGTTCAGATTCAAAGACAAGCTCGGTTAATTCACTGCGCATCCTTGTTTTTAAAGATGCATTCAGTTAAATACCTGCAATTCCAGTCAGGCATGATGACTTGTTGATATAAGAGCGATCGACTCTTCTGTGTGGTACACATTTACATCCAGCCCTTTTCAGAGTCCACAGAAAGCTGATTCTTTGGGTGCTGAAAATGCTCTGGACGGTAGCCAGCGCTTGTCACCGCGGACCAGTGTGAGCCAACAGAGGTGAGTGTTAACAGTAGTCTGTGTGAGGAGCTACTGCCAGCTGGAAAGCTTGACTCACTCTTCATTAGCGACTGTTGTTGTTGTGTCAGTTTTTCATTGTCAGGGCTCATCTAGACTTAAAAATAAACATTAAAAATAATAATGCTAAAATGTCATTTAATATATATGTCTAAAACATAAATTGGCGTGAAATTAAGGCTTCGCTGAATAGCACTGGCTTAGGAACAGATTTTATGCTACATAAAGGCCTCCCGCATGGTGACTGCCATTTTGAGATCACATGACAATTCATGTTGTGAGATTTAACTTGAGACTTAACACTTTGATCGTGTGTTTAACCAAAACTAGGCTCATGAGCAGGGGATAAGACCTAGACTTGACCTTTTGACACATGAACTTGAAAGATAAGAGGTAATTGTCCTTTTAACAGCCATTAGAGTCACGAGTTCACCTGTCCTTAATGGCACCTGTCTCCTTTGAATACCTGACACGTTGCTACTTGTCCCAAAGGGTTCCCAGTCTGCTGTTTCACACCTCTGCAGAATGTAGCCAGGACAAAATAAATGCTAGAGTTTCATTGCCAGTCATTCAGTGGAGTGACCATATCACCTAACTGAGAGTGCAAACATCTCGGTCATCATCATGGTGAGAAGTGATAGCATGTCTTCTTCAATGGCCCCTCGTTCCGAGATGTGACACCTTATCTCCAGAGATGACAAAGAAACACACAAGATGAGTCGGACTGAGAAACTGACAGTAATTGATGAGCTCAGATAACAAGCAGAGATGGGAAGATCTGGGTTCTTTTGCATTTTACCATCTTAGGAAAAAAAACAACAACAACACATTGTTGGTGTGAATCAAATACATTATACCCAGAGCGTATTTGGCAGGCAAAAAGCCAAAATACTATAATCAGTCAATGTTCAGAGCAATCAAACTGGGGCCAAAAGTGGGTTTTGATGGGTCAATGAAAAGTCCAAGGAAAACAATATTCAATGACAGATGCATCTTACATATATATATACAGTATATATATCTTATATAGCTTAAATATAATTGTGCGTACATATATATATAAATGTACATGATTTTATTTTATGTAATATAAAAATAGGTTAAACAACTACAATATAAATCCAGAATATACTGTTTGCATTGAATGCATTGAAACAATGTCATTTATAAAAAAAAAAGGTTATATGGATTTACACCAAAACTCAAAACAACATATAACCTACTTTAAGTTAATACACATACAATATTTATTTGTTTATTTACTGAAGAGCTCAGACATTATAAAATCAATCGCAATAATTATATTGTGTCCCACTTTATTTTAGGTGGCCTTTATATTACTATGTACTTACATTTAAATGAATCACTTGATACAAAGCACTTATTGTACATGCGTGTTTTTACAATATGACCTCAATAAGTACATTGTGCTCATTATTGATAATTGTTTTTCTCTTGATACGTACATAATAGTACAGTAATGGTGGGCAAAAAATAAAAATGAAAGGAAATGAATTGCGTTAAATATTATGTATAAATAATATATTATTTTACATTCTAGTCTATATATTCGAATTTCAGCAGTTATCACCACTGCTCTGCAATTTACTTCCACAACTCACTGAACTAGTTTATTTTCAGGGCGTAATACATTCATTTAATTTAGTTTACATTAGTTGTTGATTTAGATATAATGACCTAACAATAAACAGTGCAGCAGCAGTATTCTATATAAATATTGGATAATGTACATTTTTGTATAGCCAAATTGATTCTTTGCTCAACAGTATATTTAAAAATGTAATAACAGAAGTTAAGTAACATGCAGGTAATTTTTAAATAGAATTAAAATGCATGTATGTACACAGTAAGTATCAAATCATTAATTTAAATGAACAGTAGTTAAATCCACCTAATATATAGAGTGTGACCAAAATGTTTATTGTAAGATAATGATAATTAATACATTAAATGTTAACAAATCTGATTGTAAAGTGCTGTCTAATTGTGTCTTGTGACGAACTTTGGTCATGAGCCAAGCTATATAACTACTCCCGCAAATATTACACACCCCATGTAAAGCTAAGACGTGCTTGAAAATGCTTAGCGAGGGCAACAGTCAAACACCAGGTCAGCAGAACAGATTAAACACACTTGAGAACAGCTTGAGTGAGCCTCAGCTCCGGCTGCCTTTGGGCATGAGGCTCGACCGCCGCTGCTCTTCTCTCGTTAGGCTAAACCTTCCTAATGTATTCCCACAACTATAGCCATTAATCACACAGAAAAGAGATTTTGACAGTGTGATGTAAGCAATCAACAGTGACGGTGATAACTGTGACAATAATTTACGTGACGCCTGCTGCATTCATCACGGCCAGCTACGGTTACTTAAACTCTCACACGATAAATTAAGGATGGTTTGCTGGGTGGGCGTTCCCATTAACTTGTCTGTCAATTTAACTAAACCCTAAAATAAAGAAAAGACATTTACTATAAAATATATATATACGTACATATTTTAATCAGCCATTACGCGGTCAGCAGTATTTTTAATGTTTGTGAACTAATGATTTCAGTCTATTATTTGCCTGAGGATCAGACGTCTGTGCACTTGACCTTTGGCTTGACTGGCAGCTCTTGAACACTTCCTCTGGGTTAATGGTTGTGTAAATAGTCTCAGGCTTTCACCTTTTGACCCCCTTGCTAACTTTGCTAAGTCAGCTCCTCCTGGGACTAAACAAGAAACCAGTGCACAACTGACAACATTTTCACCCGCGTGACAAAAGTAACAAACTAAATTATTTAAGACTAAGATTAAGCATCTTCTCATGATAGCGCCAAAAAGAACTTAAATTACATTGGTAAAAAAATACATTAACATAGATCTTTTGTGCAAAGAATAAGCAAAAATAAGCCTTTATTAATTGATCATATGTTCACATAAGCATAATATGTGTGAAATCGTTTTTTTTTTTTTTTGTTTTACCACCATTATAGCTGCAGCAAAGCCTGTGTGTTGCTATGATTTTAGAGTTGAAAGCAGAGTCTCTTTTTCCAGCGAGACCAGGGTGAACATTTTCCAAGAACACAAAAGTCATCCGTGTTTCAAACCAGGACTTAGTTGCCTTTCCTTTTGAGACAGACAATACAAATAAAAGTTAACAGCAAAATAATGAAGTCTTTCAACCAAGAAGAGTTTCTCATTAAAAAGGGCAGCACAAAAGAACCCAAAAATATTACTCATAGGGGCTAATTAAATAATTCTACTTTCACATATCAGTCCCTTGCTTATTGTTATGCGGTTGCACGAGCCTCCTTTTGAAAAGTTACTGAAATTATCATTAAAACAGCAAGACTCCACTGTTTTGTTCTTTTTATAGCGTAACTTTGTGATTTCCCCGCTCCTGGTGGAATCTCGCCATGTCTCCAGAGAACCTCCGCTGCTCCACTTACCAGGAAACTCTTTCTAGAAAGAACCCCATGTAGCCAGTTATTATGCAAACTGTGGAAATAGCTGTGAGGCATCTTAGAGAGCGGGCAGGGAGGGACGCTTTCCCACACGCCGCGCTGGCTCTCGTGTAGCCCTGTAGGCAAAGATGTCCTAAAGAGGAATGACTGGGGGTGGAGTCTTGAACGTCTCCTCCGAGACTTCTCCCAACACAGCAGAACGTCATCTAAGACTGAAGGGCTGTGGGGACATTGTCCAGGATGGTGCTCTATGCACTTTCAACTACCTCAACTTTAGTGTGAATGTAAGTAAAAGTGATTAAAAAAGTCTGCTCTCTTCCCGTCCATTGATCACATCAAACTCTCGTTCGTGATTTGCAAAAGTGCATAATAACCACTGTCCTGTTGTATGCACACTCTTCTGGAACTTCCCACAAGAGAGTTACAGCCTCCCTGGGAAATTTCCATCATATATCACAGAGCGGAACAAAAAAATCTTTTTTTTTTTAATTGAACAATAATAGCCTAATATTAAAACAAACGGTTACACTTTATTTTGATAGTCTACTTTAGACATTCTTTGCAGCTTCATGTCATCTAGCAGTCATTAGAGTATTAGTAGTAATTCTTCTAACACGTTTATGGGTCCACAACATACTGACTATGAGAAACTTTGCAAGTATATGTCTACTCATTCCACTAACCCTAAACCTACCCTAACAGTAGTCCGTCGTGCTATTTTGATAAAAGATACATTTTTCTCATGATACTTGTACCTTTTTTTGTTTGTTTTTACATTTTTGCTACGTCACACCATAGTCCATACTTTTTTTTGTCAACTAGCCATATATATAAGTTTGTCTTACGCTGCGCATGAAAGAATGAATGAATAAAATGATTAACGAATGGAAAAAAAGAAAGAATGAATGAACACTTTTAATGTGTTTTTCTTGTTTCCAGTATAAACATCTAAGCATTCTTAAATCAAGATAACTGACAGAACATCAAGATTTATTGAAAAACAGGTCCGGTTTTGCAGACAGGGCTTGTATTACACCAGGATTAGACCATAAATCAGTTAGGACGTTTAATTGACTTTTTAGAAATGTGCCTTAGATACAAACACTCCTGCATCTTGAGACAAAATAACAGAGTTGACATTTTAATGTTAAGGTCGGTCAGTGCAAGTTTCTATATAAGTGTAAAAAATCCAGACTTGCATTTTAGTCCCAGGACAAGGCTTAAGGTTTGTCTGTGAAACCTGAGAATCATTGCTTAAGATGTTAAGTTTGAAAAAGACTTAATGGAAAAAAAAGTATCAAAATTAAGTGAGTTTATGCTGTGCAACAAATCAGATCATCATAAATAAAGTTGTTAGATTAATAGTAATAATGCTGGGCGATGCAGCCTATATATATATATTTTATTTTGCATGGCTTAAGAGGGCACCGCCTACAGGCGATGTTTCAAACAGTACGTAAAACACCAAGCTGTGACCATACGAAAAATCTGGAAAAATCTCTCCTCCCCCCGTAGAGCCGTCTGAGATGGAGAGGTCGCTTACCTGTAATTACTCCATGATTTGCTGCCCTCATTGGGAACGCAGCCAGCTTTTCTATACTTTTACGAGGATTTTGTGTGTTTCTTGTGGTCGTCGTGTTGCAATTAAAACCGTCTCTGAGCTTTGGGTGGCAAAGGCGCTGAGACAGACACAACTCGAAAGGAACGTCTCGCTGCAGGCACCATGAAAAGCACGGGATGAGAAAAGCACAGTTAATTACGCTTGACAGGTAACTATTAAATGGGATTTTTGTCCAGGCCTCGGAGGTCTCTCTGTTGTAAATGAAAACATACACATATAATGCCCACTGAGACACATAGGGTGTAATTAGCTCCCAGTGATGCTGCTGGGCTGATACCTGGGCCGCTCATGTATATGTGAGCGCACAATCAATTCCCCTTTTTGTCTGTCTTCCGTCTTTATTAGTTGTTTGCTGTAACAGGTCATCCCCGCAAGACTTTTTCCACTCAGACTTTGATGTGGGATCCGTGCGTCGGCCGCCGAGGCGCCTGTGATGGAAGACTGTGCCAAATCGGACCTTATCTCTTCTCATCCTGTCATCCATTCAGCTGAACGTAATCACAGAAGCCTCCATGTGAACGCTTTTGGATACAATAAAAGATTTTGGTCACATAAAAGGTATTACGCCTAAGGCCACAGACTTTCACAGGAGTATTTTATGTTAGATGTGTTGGCATCCCCCCCCTCCGCTGTAATAGCGTGGGGCCTCCAGTCTGTTTCGTTAAATTGCCTGCACATGCTATACATTCCGACAAACAATGTTCTTTTTATAGCAAACGTTGGGCAAATCTACCTCACTTTGCTCTGGTTTTTGTTCTTTCAGTGATACTACAGCGAAAGTACTACAAGTGTATATTGTATTCTTATAATGTCACCATATATTCCAAAGCTATGCACACCGAGTAAAAGCGTGCACAGCCATTTCTTATTTGTGACCCTGGACCGTAAGACAAGTCTTAAGTAGAATGGGTATATTTGGAGCAATACCCAACAATAAATCACTCACTTTCATGTCGTTCCCAAGAACTTTGTTCATCTTCGGAACACAAATTAAGACATTTCTGATGAAACCTAAAAGCTATCTGACCCTCCATAGACAGCAACACAACTGAAATGATCCAGCTCCAGAAACGTAACGAAAACGTCAATAAAGCAGGATGTGACATCAGTAACTTAACCTCAGTTTTGCGACTCTAGGTGAATACTTTTTTGGTGACACTTTATATTACGTGGCCTTAACTACTATCTACTTGCGTCAAAATAGTAAATTATGGTATTTTTGTTTTCTTTGTCCAAAAAAAAACTTTGCAAAAAAACTAAAGCTGAGCCACTGATGAGTCACAGGGACTGTTTTAACAATGTATTTACTGTCTACGGAGGGTCAGATAGCTCGCTGATTTCATCAGAAATATCTTCATTTGTGCTCTATAGATTAACCAAGGTTTTTACGGGTTTGGAGCAACACGAGGGTAAGAAATTCATGACAGAATTTTCATCCTGTGGTAACTATCCCTTTCAGTAAAGATGATTCCATAGAGATATTTTGTACATTTCCTACAGTAAATATATTAAAACTAATCTTTTGATAAGTAATATGCACTGCTTCTCAAAATTGCGATTTTTTTTTGTACCCTCAGATTCCAGATTTTCATATAGTTGTATTTCGACCGAATTTTGTCTTATTCTAACAAACCGTACATCGGTGGAAAGCTTATTTATGTATAAATAAATAAAATGCAATAAAATCCTTCTTGCAGTCATTTTAGAATTACACCGATAATAAAATGAACTAAGAATTTGTCAATTAATCTTGATTGACTGGAGCATAAACCACTGATTATATATTTTTTAAATAACATAAAGGTATAATTCTACCTTAAACCAATATCTGTCAATGTAATCATGTCCATGTATTTCTTTTTTTTTTGGTTAGTAGTCATGTAGTACATACGATAATGCACACTCACCCCATCATTGTGGCAAAACAAACCTGACAGGGTAAACCCTAGTTTATTCTGTAATAATGACCGGCTGACTGTACATTATCCCCTACTTAACAGCCTTGTGACTCATAATAAGCCGACCTTAAAAGGTTTCTTACAAAGTTTATCACTCAAAATCAATCACACATTCAGGAAACGAAGGGGATTTTTGCTCTATAAGTCGAGGAACGTTTGTTAAGAAAGTAACACGTAACAAAAGTAATAGCTGAAATGTGATGTAATACGGGCTCTGCCGTATGAAACTGCAGGAGCAGAATTTCTCAGCAGAAGACAACCAACACAGATGTTTATTCCAATTCACTGTGGGAGTTCAGAAGTTTCGTTCTCCAGCTCGCAAAGATGTCTGGAGAGGAATGCCGAGCTTCCAGCGCAAGGCCAGCCAAAGTCAGGAGGGCAGAAATAGTAAGAGGGATTAGAGAGAGAGGACAGCCCTGACTATTCACTCCTGGCACGAGCAAGACAGCCACCGGTACAAGTGAGGTTTTTTATGCATTCAATTTAACTTTAATTACTTAAATCTCTGTGAGGGCACACAGGAAGAAAGCCCGGGCGTTTGTATGGAGCAGATTACCCCACTGCCCTGCCAAGCCGGCACATAGCTGCATCATAAGATAGAATTCAAATTCAAATGTGGGCTAAAGAAAATGCAGCTGTCACCCCTCTGGCCTGCGAAGCCCCTGCCGGATCAAAGATGAGCTGTCCTCCCTCTCTGCCTGTGTAAAAATGAGCTGTCCTCCCGTTGCCAGTGTCTCATCTCCCTGCTCGTCTCCCTGGGGCTCCTAATCCTTTGCTCCTGACGACACACTGACAGTCTGAATGAAGGCATTAACCCAGGAAAATAATTACCAATTAAAGCAAAGCACAAAAACACGAGCAGGTACGGGTGTGTAGGAGCGGGCCGTGTTGTGCTTTAATCCCTGCGTCATTTAGTATAACCTGTTTCAAGCCGTCGGACATACGTCTCAATACACGAAAACATCTAACAAACGCACGTCTGACTCTGCGCCGCGGTCTGTGTCTCTCTGTTTGAAAGTGGACCTAAAATGAATGCGGTTCAAGCTAGCGTGCAACCGCACCTGACGCGCTAATCCGTATCCAGGTAAAACGATCCTAAATCCACAGCCCCCTTCCTTTCCGTCTGATCGGCCCTGTGCTTTGTTAAGCCTCCGCCGTTGGCCCGTGAAGGATCAGACGCTGAGATCCGTTCAGAAAGACCAGTCTGGCGGAGGACCAGTCGTTTGACAAGTTAATCTGGTCTAAACGGAGGGGGGAAAAAACATGTTGACATTCTGACTCACCGCAGGACTTTAACAGATAGTTCTCACATAAGTCACAAGTCTGCACACAGTGACATCTGATAGGGATGTGAGATCAGAGGTGTGAAATATCTTTTAGACAAACAGGAAATCTGGATCCCAGGAATAATTGCAACTCTGAAATAAGGAAGGGATGATCAAATAATGCAAATGAGCTGCTGCTTCCGAAACCTAGAGAGCTGGATATGAGAGTGTTTTGAGGCATTTTGTGCCAGCATATATCTTCAATTATTGGTAAACGTAATTTTAAAATAACTAGGTAAGACTTTATTTTAAGGTGCCTCTGGCTTGCTTAGTTGGAGCACTTCATTTCAAGCGATTATCGTTGATTATCGCCTCTGCATTTAACAACAGACTGTTCAATCTCGTCATTATACATCCCTGTTATTGTATTCTCCTATTAGATACTGTTCAGTGCTTTGATTCAATCTGTATTGTTAAAAGTGCTATATAAATAAAAGTGATCGATTGATTGATAAATACTTATTAGTAGCTGTTGTACTTTAAAAAGTGTACTTACCATGTAACTAAGTTGTACTTATAGTTTGTAATTATGTAGATGTAATAGGAAGGTTCTGTTACACATTTGTAACAGACCGAGTCTGTTACACAGCTACTTATGTAACCAAAAGATGTCACATATGTGTTGCAGACGTTATACAAAGTAATTATAAATTCAAGTACACAGACATGAGGTACTTAAAATAAAGTGTATCGTGACTGTACTTAAGTGTAAGTATCTGTGTAACAGACTCGATCTGTAACATATGTGTAACAGTAGCTGCCAAACTGTAAGTACAGGCCATTTCATAACTTAGTTACATAATGGTACAATGGCTACTACTAAGTAATAATAACTAAGTAATTGGGTAATAACGCTGTATTACGACATCTTAAAATAACATGTTATCAATAATTATTTTACATGTGGGCTATGTATTATTTTGCTCATAGAGTATTGAGGTGATGATATTTAGGTTTACACTATTAACAAACTTCATCATGATTGCAGCATCACCACGATTCATCTAAGAACAATCTGTCTTTTTAAAGAAAATAGCAAGAGCATAATTAGAATGTATTATATATTAATATTAAACAATATTAATGTTACTACTGTTATAATTATCACACAGTTGTACTCAATTCGTTACATATTACTGTCCTTTTGTCAGTTTATTTAGCTTCAGGGGTTAAAATAAATAATAATCTCACTTTTCAGAGTACATATTGACCAGCCAGGTTCATCACTGTTGTGCTTCCCTTAAATCTCCAATCTTTGTATTTGTAGCACATTTCTATACGTATTGTATGTTGCATTTGCAGCGCATTTCTGTGTTGGTTTGTGTTATAAGTATTTGGAGCACATTTCTACATTTGTTTGTGTATTCGTAGAGCACATTTTCTGATTTCTCATATGCTTTATAGGTGCTTTTTAAGAATTTATGAGGAGTGTGGGACTATTATCGCAGTTGCTGTATGCCATGGAGGCACCCGCGCAATTCCTTTATTTATTTTTTTCTGCAGAAAGAGCTTAAAATGATCTATCATTTTGGATGTGCTTTCTGTCATCTCGAGCACGTCAGATATAAGAAATAAACTATAGAAACTGTAGTCTGTATGAAAAGGTCAATTTCTCTACGGTGGCCAGTCGGCATTTGGTATTCGTCTTGCTTTTATTTTATTTGATCTTTTTTATTTATGGCGCCACCTATGGGTTAAAGCCAGCAAAATACCAGAGATGGCTTTAAAAACGCAGATAAACCATACATTGTCATGTCAGGTGTTTATATTCTTAATTTTTTTATCAGTTAATAGAGTTGCTGCCTGGGTGTTCTAAATGTTTAACTTACAAGGTCCTATTTCTCTTAACTATTGAGAGAAGCAGCAAGGTAGGTTTTTGTAACTTCGAGTCCTTCCAAACAATCAGTCCCAACATGCATAGCAGGCAGTTGGCAGGTCAACAAACACTGTAAATCAAGTACGCTCTGTGAACATTCCTGCGTTCTTAATGTCAAGGCTCTGTCACAATAATACAGTACACCTGAAGCGCCTTCCCATGGACATGATTACCATTTGACATGTCACTCTTCTGGTATTCGACTGAAGTTGGCCGCTGTGATTAATTGAAGTCGATTCTTGCCTTGTGGTTTTGGGTGTTGTGGTCAGTTTACGCATGCAAAGAAAAATGGGTGGAGTATTTATTGGAATAAACAAAGAAAGTATCTTTTATTTTAGAGATGGTGAAAACATCAATTAAATCAGCTGCTACGTATGGGTGTGATATACTCTTTCCCAATCTATATACTTTATTCTATTAGTGAGTCAAACCATAAAAGTTTATTTTGATCAAAAATCAGCTTACAGAAGGTGTGGTGACTGTTACTGTAGTTCAGCCCAAACCTGTGTGGCCACATTTGTCTAGTTACCATGATGCATCATTGCATCGCTGGTCATCAAAAACTTTCCCATGACCCTTTAATAGTTACATAGATGCGTCCTGCTGGACAAAAACTCACCTCAAATAGGCAGATTTTTATTTTCAACTCATGCAAAACACACGCACAACATAGTGCTTTTAAGCTCATTTTTAAACATAGAAGTTGTAAGTTGATTTAAAAAGTGCTATTTTGGTATTCAGCATTTTTCACAAGAAAAAATTGCAATTTACAATTCATTAAAATAAGAGACAATTCATTTCTAGCGATTATCGTCGATTTGATTACAGAGACCGTCTCAATGCATTTAATTACAAACTGTTCAATCTCACCATTATACATCCCTATCATCCCTATGCATCTCCTAGAAAAATTATTTTAAAATAATATTACAAAATCTTACATAAATAAACACAGCCTTAGTGAGGACAATAACTGTCTAACCCCATATATATATATATATATATATATATATATATATAGCCTACATCGCATATTTGTTAACCTTTGCTTCAAAAAGTTGGCAAAGCTCTATATATGTCACAAACTCCACTGCATTAAATATCTTTGAATAAGTTTTCTCGTCCTCAATTTCTCTATCAGTCTTTCTCTGATATACACACACCCACTCATGAAAATTCGCAGGAGAATGTATCATAGAACAGAAAATAAAACAAGAGATGAATCATACACTCATACACAGCGTCATTATGTTTCTGATTATGGATTAGTCGTCTTCAGCATGTCGTGATCCTTTACATACCTTTGTTGTTTTCTCTGACTTGAGTGACATGTCTGGAAATTAATGCACCGGTAGAAAGGTGCATCTCTTTGACTTTAAACTGCTGTTTTGCTGGAGGGAGTCGCGCTGATTGACATTGCTGGGACATTTTAACAACAGCTGAATTGATTGTCTCTGCCACTGGGCATTAACACAGGCTAGGTTACTGTGTCCTTTCAGGCTTCTCTTTATTCAGCTGATCTGACTGTAAGGCCTCAGACAGTCAGGTAAAGGATCAAAGACTCAAAGAGGTTTAAATGTTTGAGGTTGACATTTTAAAATTAAGACTTGAGAGGGTTCTGAAAAAAAAAAAAAAAAAAAAAAAAAACATTAAACTTAGATTTTAATTTGCTGCCACAAGGAGGGTGCATTTTTTTCTGGGTGTCCTGTTTTTTAATACTTTTTAAATAGGTATTAAAACCTCCTTGCGCCTGACACTGACATTGACTCAGTGGTGTCAGTTTGGGGTGGACTATTTTAATTGCCAGTAGAAGTGTTAATTAATAAATACGAAACAACAAAACTACATTTAAACCAGAACAAAGCCGTTTTGGAGCCTCTCCAATCCTCCAGACAGTGGCGTATAAAGGATACACAGTCATGTACAGTTTCCAGAAAACAACACAGACAGTTCTAGCGCCGATTCTCTTTAACAAGGACTACAAAGAGCAAGGACGATTCACAGATTAATTAATAAAAAAAAAGAGTCTCACTGTGACAGGAAACCCATTCCCAGAGGAGATCACACTTGTGTGATAGAAGCACCGCTGATAGCAACCGCTGGATGTGTGTGTGTGTGTGTGTGTGTGTGTGTTGGGTGGGTGTGGGTGATTGTTCATTGTAGGGGTAATTCATCCATACCATACCAATATAACAATGCAAAGAAAAATAAAATGATTCAATTTGAACAGGAAGTGCACTAAACATTATATTACATTATTAAGGCTTCCAACCTGGGGTTCCTTGAAGGAACTGCAGGGGTTTTGTTGAGTTTAATGAAGAGCAAATAATTAATTAAATTATAAAAAATTCAAAATAAAATAGGCCCCAAATCATTTCAAAATAACATCAAACAAAGTAAAATAAATCACATGTTCTATATTGCTATATAACGTAAATCTGTGCATTTTATTGCAAGACAAAAGCCTTCTAAAAGACAAAGTCTGATTAAATTTGAGTGACAATTCAAATAACAATGAATAGTTGATGTATTGTTGAAATGCTAAGAACACACTTGTTAAAGAACATACTTGCAGTAAGCTATTTTACAAAGAAAAATGTAGAACATTTTAAAAAGAGGAATTAGGAGGAATCAGTAAATTAAGATAAATTATTGCTATTGAACGGACAATATAATCATGTAACCAATAAAAACATGTCATCAAAAAAAACTGTAGTCTGATTAAAATATTTTAAGTATTTTGAAATGCAATTTAATATAATTGCAAGTATAATATTCATGTTCGGTGCAATGACATATATTCATTAAGGTAAATTTACATTAATCAAACCTAAGTATAAGTATTCTTATCTTTATTATTTCAAAGAGTAAGCCATGCACAGATCTCCACATATAATCACTGACAGCCATGCTTGAGCATTCAGAAAACACATTTAAAGCTTGATGTCAAGAACTAGGCTTGGACCTTGATGAACACCGTTATCTTATGTCCACTTCAGCTCTAATAGTCTTTAATCATTAGCAGCAGCACAATAGAGTCTGTTGTCATTAAACCAGGACCGTGGGGTAAAGCACATAAGGATATTAGCCAAAGAGCAATGCTCTTAAAGATACTACACATTAAGTTAAATAATTGCATTCTGAAGGGCAAACACATAATTTCAATAGCAGTTCCTCAAGTGGAACCCTAGACAGAGCAGCAAAGATGTACTTTATAGTTCGCTGTTCAGCAAGGCCATTCGCTGTGCTGGGCTCAAAAAAAGAGATTAAAACAGAAAGACTTTTCTATATGAATGAATGTCCGAGATATTGGCTAATAGCTAAAATGGTTGTTCTACAAAAGGGGTACCTCTGCGTCCTTCATAGCCATATGCATAACGAGGCAAAGATGAGTCTAATGATTCTGCTGTGTTTTATAATTAATAAATTGTTTAATTTCTGTATCACTGAAGTGTAGCCTATCATGGGCCTACGGTTTCTACCCATGCTCATTGGAAATACGTGCCTCTAACTACATTTTCGCAAGACTAATTAAAAAAATAAAACTTAACTGGACTGAATGTACAAATTGTTGCAGTTTCCAGGTGAAATGAACACTAGAGGCAGCAAAACTCTCACGTTCCCACACAAAGTTACGATTTACAGGGCCTGAGTTTTATTTAAGAAAGCCCGATTTTTGCGCAATTCCTTGCAAAATGTTATGACTTCAAAACAATAACCTTTACTTTTGAGCATCAGCATCACATACACAGCTTCATATAGGTTTTCTAATACAGTTGGTTTCCTCTGTAGCTCATTGCGCTTGAAAGATCCCCAGTACAGTGAAACTACGGTTCCAAAAAAAACCACTCAAACCCAAATGTAATGAAGTTAAGGTGCCCCTATTATGGCAAAGGTTCATATTTTGGTTTTGGGAGTCCCCAACAACAGGTTGACATGCAACGTTGTCTTTTAATATGTTATTATTTTTCGTTACTTGCACAACAACTCACAAACGATTCTCTCAACGATAAATATATTTTTTCAATCCCTTACTTTGCATGAGGCTAATCTGCGGTGATTGGTCCCATTGGTCTCATTTTCATCTCTTCACGCCTGTAATGCCTGATAAAGAAGTATTTGTGAGCACACACTGTGTACAGCTTTAGCGTTAACGTTAACCGCTATTTTAACCGCAGCACCTAGTGGATAAAGAATGAATTTGCATTTTCATTCAGACCAACAATCGGGTGGACAATATGCTAATGTTTCACGTTGACATCAACATGATTCTTTTTAAAAACAACTCAGTTTAATGATTCAGAGTCGACTCTTTCTTTTGAGAGACAATAACTTTATACACGGTGTGCTTTTTGATTTAAAACGTTGAAGTCTTCATTCACTTAGCTGTGTTACACACTACGTGAAAGTTAAATTTGACAAATCTAGCTTTTGAAAATACACTGTAAAAAAAATGAAAATTTGGCTTAACTTAACATTTCAAGCCAATTTGTAGCACAGCTTATTTAAGTTTACCCGAGTTGCTCAGTCACTGAATAAAGTCACATGTGTCTTCTTTGACCAGCTAACACACTTTTCTTCAATGGTGATGTAATTTTTTTCTTGGAATATCTTTTTTTTTGTACAAATGACAATGTGTAAGACATTGAGAAAAAGGACACAAAGGGATAAATATAGTCTATAGGTCTCAAATGTAGACACACTAACCACTAGAAACAAATGTTAAAAAGATGAACTTTTTACGTCACAGTGCAACAAATAACTAACTATAACTACATTTGGCCATTGACCTATTTTTTTTGTATCTCATTCTTTTTACTGTAATAATGATAATAATAACATTAATAAATGCTTAGATTTGGTGCTAAAATTAATTGTAGTGTGAACCTGTCCATATGAGACTGATTATTTTGTTTTTGTTAGTTTTTTTATGCATTTGGCCTGTTTATTCACATAACAATGGTTTTTGGGGTCTGAAAAAAATACAGGGATTGTTTTGACAATTTTTTTTTTTTTTTTTTTTTTTTTTTAAACGCAAAGGAAAAACGTAATTATATTTAGTACAATCGTTGTCATGTAAACGTACCTCTAATAAAAAAAAAAAATTACCTCACATTCTGGCACAATGTCATTTTTTTTGGTTCTTACGTGTAAAATCCTCCAGAAACGTATTCAAAAGATATGTCGAAGGAGAAAATAGAGTATATTGATCACACAGTGCAGTGTGCTGCTTGTACAAGGGCATCTTTTCTTTTTCAAATGGCATTCAATAACAAAAACAGTTCAGGATGTACTTCACAAGACATGCCAGAGGAAGAAAAGGAATACATTTGAGCAGGTCTTCATCAAAAACAGAGGAGTGAGAGAGAGAGAGGGGCCACGAGGGGAGAAATAAACAGATTAGAAAAGCAATTGACATTTCCCTAAAGCATGCAAGGGCTTATTTGCATCAGTTCACCAGCTCATGTTTTATTTATCTGTGATCACAACCAATCGTGAGGAAAATTAATCAATAGGAAAGCCACCCGGAGCACCGGCCTGCGCCATGCCATCCCCCCCGTTTCGCCCCCATACCTTTACACCCTGCACGGAGGTGACGGATTTCTCTATCCGAGGAATGCTTGGAGGAGCTCCATATGGCCGGGATCAAAGGTGTTGTTCACTGCACGGTTCTGCTTGGTTGCCAGCCACTGCCGTTAATTAGAAAACAAGATCAGAGGCGGTATTAAAATCCAATTAAGCCGGAATGAACAGATTGCCAAGTGATGTTCACTAATGTATTACCGAGCACCATGCAAATTTTAGCGGCTGTGTTTGGTCGGTGTCGTGTGTGCGTCGCATGTGGGTGTGCTCGTGTTTATCCCCTGTCTCTTCCTCCAATCTTCTGCACTCAATGAAAGTTCTTCAAATTGCCTGACTGATCACACTTCAGCAGCATAACATTACCTGGAGGGCGAAGATCCTGCCAAATTGTGAAGAGCAAAACAAATCTCATGCCAGACAGCGAGAAGGGGGTTTACATGGCCTATATGTGAGCTTCGGAGTGCTTCTTTAGGATTATTCCAACAACCTGAGCAAATGATCTCGTTGAATCGGGCTAATGATGCAGATTCCCATGGACACAAGGCATCTGAACTGCGGAGACATAAGTGCCTCCAGCTGGTGGTCCACGGCCGACCGTGCCGCGGCGGATGAGGGGCTCGCAAAGAAAAACACACGACGCCACATAATAAAGGCTAATGAGTGACAGGAAGGAGACCTCGAGTGTCAGGAAATTACCCCGATGCAAAGACTATGTAAAAATAATGGCTAATTAATAGGATTTTTATAAATAGAGCCATGCATCGCGGATGAAAGCTGGAACGTTATTAGCACGGCGGATGACCCTGTGTCATGTGTAATGCCACGTTTGCGTTACAGCAGAAATTTGTTTACCGGGTGCTCGTTCTTGCCAAGATAGCACACATGCGTGTTCATCGGTTTCCAGATTGACACTTGGATTACCGTGATCATGTAATCAAATTTAATCACTCTGACCAGCTCGTCTAGCTAGCTAGTAATCACGCTTCAATTCAGCCTCTTTTTTAAACGAGCCCTTCTGCCAGCATTTACATCATCAACACAGGCAATTCAGTATTTGGGGGTTTTTGGCTCATATTTGATACGTTTTCATTAATGGGTCGATGTTTGAGTGGAAAGCTTTGGGAGTTAGCCTCGTAATCCTTCATTCAAAAGCAACTACCATTTTTATTAAGCAGTATTTACTCTACATTATGTATGCATTACTGTATTATATATATGCACAAATCCAAACAATGTCATTATCTGTATCTGTAATTACATTATATTTACTGTTGATCCAACCTTTACACTTTACCTCACCTTTAAACCTATCCAAACCTGTCTCTAAACGTCCCGTATCCCACCTCAATAGCAGCAAAAAATAATTTACAATGCAATATGAGCACAATAAAAACATTTTACATATTGTTTGATGTAAATAAATTAAGCCTCCCTAATATAAAGTGTGGCTTTAGGTTCTGTAGTGTTAAGCAGCAAAGACAGCTGAGGGATAGAACAATATGTACGTTGTAATTTAAAAAAAAATTAATTGTTTTTATGCACATTCATACAAACCGTTGTTGCCTGCTCACACATCATCTTAGTATAATAAAATAGTGTTATTTAACTGGAGTCAAAACCCTTCATTTTCAACTGACTGTAGCAATTAAAATAAACAAATAAATACATACATGCATAGAAATTACAGCAAACTTTCTTCTATTATTTGACTCTGCAATGGCAATTATAAAGTCAAAAAAGTAAAAGTAAAAGCAAAAAAAAATAAGAATTTCCCTGTAAAAATATTCTCATTCTGATGGCACCCATTCACGGCAGAGCAAGTGATGTAATGCTAAATTTCTACAAATCTGTCTTGATGAAGAAACAACTCATTAACATCTTAGCGTGCAGCATAGTAAATGCTCAGCAAATTTTCATTTTGGGGGTGGAATAGTACTTTGACTGCTTTTTACACAAACACACATGCATGCGCACATGCACACACACACACACGTTGGAATTTGTGGTTTATGGGGACTAAATGATTTTAATTGTGTACAAACTATATGTGCTATTACCCTATACCTAAACCTACCCCATTTTTAGATTTTCAAAAAAACACAATTTAGTATTTAGTGTCTTCATTCAAATTAAAATGATAATGCCTCTGTCATGCTCATGTCATTAAACAAATTTTGTCCTTGCAAACCACAAAAAGCAGTACACACACACACACACACACACACACATACAATCATACATGCAATCATATACACACACATGCACATGCACACACATTTGTTTCTGTGTATGTGCAATTTTTCATTCACTTTTATAATGACCAAACAATATTTTGTATCCCTTACAAGAAACCCGTTTGCATTATGCTTTCAGATAAACATCATTTACTATTTTTATCTTCTCTTTCCCCTGTACAGTGTGAAAAATCTCTTTTTTTCTTCTTCTTGTGGGGGCTTTTGGTCCCACGCGCACGCACACACGCACACACACACACACACACACACACACACACACACACACACACACACAGACATAAAGTCTGTGTGTCACAGTCAGAGTAACATATTGCTAAAATATAGCACAATTAATTTAAATAAATAACATGTTACACAAATAAAAATCTAACACAAAACACTATTTTCTAGTTTATACTTTTTGCAATGTACAGCTAACCAGTTGACAGTTTTTGTATTTGAACTGCTTTTTTTTTCTGTAAACATTCTTAATAGTGTATTGTTATAGACAATGTTTTAAGGCTTTTTGAAACTAGTTTAAATGTGGCATTAATGAAAAATAATTAAAAAAGCTTTATTATTGAATCTAAAGCGTTTCCTCTCTCACCTTCACCCTCTAGCGCCTCTCTCTCAAACCACAGAAAAGTCTATTTTTCTTAACCTCTTAAAAGCTCTTTAATGAGGCAGAGTCCTTTAAGCTGAGGGACAAAGAGGACCCTCATGCGGGAAGATGTGAGCTCTTCTCCAGCCACCTGCCCAAACACAGGTGACTGTGTTACAAAGAACTCCCGTCAGCACGCACAATGGGAACGCATCCTACAGACACGCTCACAATGACCTCTGGGCCCTCCAGACCCTCCCATTGATTCCCCAGCATGCACTTGAGACACAAGAGGTCAAACCCAGACTCTCCACCGTAGCCTGTTTTTACTCCATCCGTTCTAACTGAGTGATCTGTTCGCGTTTAGGACTGGGAATTTACGCCACGTGAGGTCGTCAAGCTTCTGTCTTCCTGTTTTGGAAAATGGTCGCTTGGCTCTTGACTGCAGTGATTTGTGAGCTGCATTTCACTTGAGGTGGCTCACAGTAGTATCAAGGTGGTGGCTATATAGACTTAAATTTGCAAGATGTGGAAAAACTACAGAGGGCTTGGCAGCTTTGAATTTTATGGATGGTGTTAACCAAAGACAAAGAGGCTTATTCGGTTTATTTGACAGTCTAGAGGGTTTAAACGTGAACAGAAACACAGCACAACCTGAAGCGTATGGGATCCTGCTGGAGCGTTTGAGTGAAAGTATCTGTCTTCACTTACCACGTAACAAGCTCAGTGCTGAGCAGACACTTCTCAAGATGTCTTGCCATAAAACAGACAGATATAAAAGTCACTTGAATATGAGGAGCTAATTATGTGCTTGTAAAAGAAGCGCACATATTTATTCACACAAGAACGGAAGGTCTCTGCCTAGAACCAGTCTTGTCTATCTAAATTTTATCATGCAAATGATATATTGTGTTTCACAAGTTCAGATTTTGTTTTAATTTGCAGTTCATTGCAGTTTTTCAGTACAGTATGTATATGTGTGTGTGTGTGTGTGTTGTGTGTAAAATACAGAGATATAGATATGATATAAATACAATAGAGAGGGCTTAGACTAAGATAGGATTAGGCTATAGCTATAGGACATTTAAGTAATTTTCATAAATGTGCCTTAAAAAAAACATTAGTTTCCATCTTGAGACAAAACAAAGACATTCTGATGTTAGCCTTATCTATGAAACCAGGGGATAGAATACATAAATATTAATTATTTGTAATCGTCAGTTTTTTGTTTGTGTTACATTTGGGCTTTAAAAAAATGTTTTTGTCTCGCTTGTTTTCTGGTTTGTTTTATTATTTTTGTAGATTTGTGCATTAAATGCAAATGCAAAGTGTTTTCAAATATTAATTGATTTAATTTTAAAATTGCCAACAAGGTAGAAAACATCTTAAGTAAACCAATGTTTTAAAGCTGTAATTACAATAATGTATGCAACGACAAGTAGACAAATATAATGCTTATATTCACACTTTTACTCTGTATTTGATAAAATAAGTGTCTGACCACACACTTTAGCACCATTTGTTACATTTAAGTTGCCATGTTGAGCTGAATGGGATGCTCAAACAAGTTCTGATTCCACCAAAGCCACAGTATTTGCATCGTTTGTGGGGGGGCTCAAACTACAAATGGCTTTTTTTTACCTTGTTTTTGCATATTTTAACCTTGAAACAAAATGACACTTTGACATTGATTAATGGCATGTCTGACCCATTTTCCTCGCGGTATCTTCCGTCTATTAAAATGCACTATGACTAATAATACCTGACCATTAAAAAACGAGGAAGGCTAAAAGTTTATCCAGCCTTGAAAGATCGTCTTTGCTCTCGGTGTCAAAATTCCTCTCGATCCGCTGTGAACAGCACAATCACCTAGTGATTAGCTTCAAACAGAGGAGCGATACGGCTCTGAAAATAAAACAACAGACGAGGCTTGTGCGCTGAAAGATGGCTGATCTTGTACTCTGTAATTAAGCCAGTCTGCACTTGATGAAAGCAAATTCAACTGGCGGGGCTGCAGTTTCACAGCCAGTTTGCTTTTACGACATAATTACAGTCCAAATCAAATGAGAAGATTTCATATTTCGCCGGGACAAGCGCGGACTCCAGTGTCAACAATTACACTGACCCCCCCGAGGTAGAGAAGAGGCAGTCTAAATAGTTCAGTAATTCACCTCTGTTTGGGTGCTCCAGGGAGGTCTGACTACAAGAATCCCAATGACTGCAGCTTGGAGAGAGTGGTGGCAATTATTCAGACCATAGGTGTGGTTTTTCATTATATACAGGCTACGCTTCGCTGTTTCCCCCATTCCAATGTGTCATCAAGTATCTCCAGAGCTTGTATCAGCATGACCTGAGCTCATATTTCATTTATACAAATGGAATTGTTCTGCAGGGGAAAATTAATATCGGACTGTGCAGAATGGGTGTCAGCACGCCATTGAATACAATGGTGACTGAAACAACATAGTTTCACACCCTCTCCCCCTTTTCTTGGGTGACGTACGTCTCACGAGCTTAGCAACTGAACAAAACAACGGTTGTCAACCATTTCATTTAGTTACTGTTGGGGAACAGCTAACCAGTAGCAACGCTAACTTAAGTATATTTTTCTTCGGTTTTTCAAATGATAAGCTACGTTAGCAGTTTAGCATGAAAATACGCTACATCACACTTAATAGTGTTGAGTAGAAAAAAGCCGGTAGCTGAACTACTTCAAATTGTAGCCAGTATGCTTTAGCTTTTGTGTTATATCTGCACCCTTCTTCTTATTCTCTGCATTAAATGAGAGCAGAATTCTGCAGAATGTGTGTAAATATGGTCAAATGTGGTGAAGCAAGCTACTAATGCAACACATATAAAATACAATATGTAAGGGAATTTTTACAGTGATGCCAGAGCCATTTGGGCTTCCCCAAAAAATATTCTCAGTCAACAGTTCTGAGTATTAAGAATATTTTAAAACCCAGATTCATTGGAAATATGCGACTCTGTCTGCAAAGTGCACATTACTTGTCTGCGCATTGCACAACCTAAAGTGCATTGCTCTGGGTGCATTTCACAAGAGGCTCCGTACCAAAGATTCAGCAAAAAATGTAAATCGTTTGCACAATTTATTTATTAATTCCATAGTTATACGTGGCCATAAAATAATTTGTTCTACTTATAGTAGCAAAAGGTTTATGAGAATTGACAGGAAGTAGAACACATTATTAAATTATGGGCACTATTTACTATAATTTAGTAAATAGTGTGCATTACTTTTTTTCTTGCACGTCATTTGTGGAGCTCTATACAATGTCATACCATGTGAGCTAAAGATCAAATTTACTATAGTAAAGTTGTACATATGAAGCTGTTTATGTAAAGCAACATCATAAACGTATTAGTTTGTGAATACGTCTTTTGAAATCATGATATTAAGATAGGAACAGCAACTGTAAACTTTAGTGAAACTCTATTCATGCACATTTTTGTTTAGTTTTTCAGAAATGTATGCAGAATGACATTTCCTATGAGGCCAAGTTAAGATTTTAACAATCTGATGAACCTTTATGTGCAAAGTGCATGGACGTTGAAAGCCAACAGGAGGGAAATATGTAGAACTGTGTAAATTTGCTGGTGTAGATTCCACACAGTCCTGAGTCATAAAGATATCAATTTAGTTTTAATCATCATATGACAGTGACTCAGTTGAACGGGCGGCATCTAAAACTAGGACAGGAAGTACGTATATATGGTCTTTAACACCGCAAACTCTTTGTTCCTTTAGGTCATATCTCTGCTGCGGACAGATCTTCAGAACCCACAGCTGCTGAATAGCCACAGCATAACCACACATCCCTGCATCTCCGGTTTTTAGAAAATCCTATCCATACCCTCTCATTCCCACGGCAATCCAGCTGGAGCAGATTTTCCCTGGTTGCCGTCTTGTCTGCCTCATGGGCTCGTTCCTGTTCACAGGACACAGTTTGATTGGGCAGTGGTCAGGGGAACGGAGATTAGTAACTGGATATATAGAGCAGGGGACTGCTGGGAAGACTCCCTGTCATCCGGTGAAAACCTAGGACTCTGCGGTCAAGAGGCTTGGTCAAGGCGTGAGCCACAACCCCTGCTGACACCCCGTTTGTTGCGACCGCGCTCGGTTCAGACCCCTCATTTGCCTGCCACTCTCTCTCAGTGTGCGACCTATTTGGATCCTAGTCGTTTTGGCCTGACAAATAAGGGGCTACTTCACCACCGTAGAGAGACATGTCTCTTCCCATGGCAGAGAGAGGACAGGCCCAGTGGGACCTGCCATTACGAACACCCAAAAGGGACCTTAAATGGCGCACCATATCTGAACTACGACACCAGCTCTTGTGGGGACGTGGTCAGAGCTACTTGGCAGCTCATTGGTGTGGCTGGTCATAATTAGAGTGTGAAAAAAGCAAGACCTCGAGGGGAAACTGGTGCCATGAATGAGGCTCTGGGAATCTGACTTCTTAAGCCACCGGGGACATGCTGGGACCGGGACGTTTGCGGGCAGAAGATGTCTCCCAGATGTCCGGCTCCATTGTAACCATATTCAACCCTCCTTCTTTAAAGGGACATTCACTACATGTTTCTTAAACATGAAGGACGAACAAAACGGCGCAGGATGAATGAACTACGGAGCAATTGTTTGTTTACAATATCTCTAGGTCAGACTGCTTTCAGCCTACAGGTCTCCACTTATTCAAGAAAACGTCTATGCTGTGACTGGCCATGTGTAAATGCTCTATGAAGAGGTTTTTTAAGTGCTTCCCTTCCCCAACATGAAACATTGTTGGAGCTACAAAAGACCCACCTGCCTAACAAAAGACAAGACGGGATGAGGCGAGATGGGAGAGGTCAAAAGAGGTCAGACAAGATTTCATGTGCTCCGCACTTAAACTAAGAGGAGGAAGGGCAGGTGCAGTGAAGACGGAGGTTGTACAAATTAGTGAAGTGCTCGGGTCAAAGGTCAATTGCAAATCAGTTCTGCTGGGCTAAACTTGCAAGTTTAAGTGGATTAAAAAACGGAATAAAAAACGTGTTTGCTGATTGCAAAAAGGTTATCTAACGTTAATGTAGTACTAACATGACGTTTATGACTGTTATTCTAAGTGCAACCATAAAACACAAACAAGGGACTGACCCGGATGTAATTACACAAATAAATAATTCACAAAAGATTATCTTCTTGTTTGTTTTCATTTTTATTTCCATTTTTTTACATCCTCCTGTGGATGGAATTACCAAAATTATGAACAGATATAGTGACAAAACATTTGAATAGACTCACAATTTCATAATGGACTGCAAAATATAAAGATTTTTTGCATCATTTCATAAAATGCCACTGAAATTACAAATACATTGAGAATTTAACAATGAACAAAACATACACGCGCATATATCCATAGAAATTTACGGAAATACCTGCACCAAAAAAGGAGGGGAGGGAAAAAAACAAAGGGAAAGAGGAGAAAACCCTGCTATGATATTCAATATTGTAAAAAAAACAGAGGACAAAACATTTGTCTCATTTAAAACACATATACAGAAGAGCTCAGTATCCTTATACTTCAACACTGTAAACATTATTTAAAGACAGTGTCATAGTTTTTTTTTTATTCCAATTATTTGTTTTACTTCCACTGCCAATAATTTTCTAGTCCATCTAAATAAATCAGTAAAGAAATGGCTTCGTAATTTCTCAAACCTGTGCGTTAAAACTTTCCCTCAAAAATGAAGCACACTTTACAACAGTCATCTTTTACGACTTTGTTTTGATTCCCCTTAATGACTTTAAATGATACTGGTTATGATAATTTGTTCATGGATTGTTTTTGTCCGCTGTATAGCAGGAGTTTGAACTACATCAGAAGATAAAGGCTGAATATTAATTTGAGGCACGTCCGTGTTGTCTGCTTACGCCTGTCTCCGAAAGCCATTGGTAGCACTTAAATTCGACATGCTTTCTTGACTACAACACATTTCCTCCTGATATTCTTTCAAGTTATGGCCACTTCCTGTCATTTACGCAAAGAGAGGTTTGCTAAGTATCTGACAAGTAGGTGATAAACTACACATCCGTATTTAAAAAATGGTTCATATTATTGTGCTGTACATTTCTTTACGATGTACCCCGCTGACTGATTTCGAGCGGGCAACATGTGCAGCCGTAGCTTAAATTCAACTTTCTATTCAAGTCAAAAATAAAATGTAAACTGTAGAAAGCCATGAATATAAATGGCAGGATGTTGTAAATAGTGAATGCGCAGATAGAGAACAGTGGTGCATGCGGGGTGGAGGCGAAGACTGTGGTGTAAATTTGAGCTGATGATGTATGAAAGGAGACAGGTGGAGGCGATTCAGTGTGGAGGAACAGAGATCGTAATGAGGAAATCATTTAATCCTAGGATCCTTTAGAGGACAGGCAGTCACCCAGGGCTTCTAGAGAGCCCCAACACAATTCAGTGATTGCGGTTTCAACAACGCACAGGATGGTGCATATAATGCTGCTACAGCTTAATGGCTTTGCGTGTGTGTGTGTGTGTGTGTGTGTGTGTGTGTGTGTGTGTGTGTGTGTGTGTGTGTGTGTGTGTGTATGCATATGTGTCTATTTACTCAAATGATTTCTACAGGTGAGCACCTGTGCTTGGTGCCCAAATAGCTGCTAATTCATTTTTGATTCAATGATAGATTGAGTTGTGTATGAACAATAATTTAACAGGAATGCAACATTTTTGAAAAATCCTCCATGTGAGCCTATAATAAAAATTTGATATGTAACCAGGCTGAATTAGTCAAACACAATTTACATATTATAACACCATATGAAAGGATTTGACCTTGTACAAGGTTTGGAAAGCAATCAGTTATAATTAAGTGATAGATGAATTTGGCAGAAATGGCATGGGTTTTAATTTAAGTAAATGTAAACATTTTGATCTTTAAAAGTAAAACCTGGGCATTAAATCATGTTAGTTTGTAAAACATATGTCAGTAATGCAACACTCTTAGCCTCAAGACTGTTTATATACGGGAACCATTATTATGTAGAGGAAACATATCTTTTTTGTTTTCTTTTGCATGGTGTCATTCTCCTAAATGTCATGGTTGATGAACTTGCATTTAATTTTATCTCATTCATTTCAAAGGTTGTCAACAGAAAATCATTCAGATGCAGTCAAACTGCCTATCAGCTGCCTTTAAACATCCCTGGGTTTTTGGCCCCTTGAATATTTTATTGTCAAAGTGACATTCAGTGCTTTACGTCTATCTACTGAATATAACCCATGATGAGTGGGGCCAATGACAGCAACAATAGCATGAAAACTTTCTCCGATTTTTAGAAGCTGACCTCTTCTTTTTAGAAATTACCCATTTGTTTCCTTTGAGGAAACTAGTTTATAACACAAAACTGGCTGAATGCCAAAATCTCAGTATTTGTCATATCATAAGATGGGGTGTAGAAATATAATTTCAGGAACTGAATGCAGAAACCCATCGATAATGTACCTGCACATGCCATGTATCATTACAAATAATCCAATAAATACAGAAATTATTGCACAGTAGAAAGGCTCCATGAATTCCTAATGGACTACTCCTCTGTTAGTTGCTGGGATATGCAAGAAGGGTTTTAGAACCGCAGACTAACATTTCCCTGTGTTCTTGTTTCTCAGGTGGCAGTTTGTTTTCACTAAAAAAAAAAAAAATCAAATCACTCCAAAAAATATATATATAGTCAAGAAAAAGACTATCCAGCTAAAACCCAAAATGCAGTGCATTGGTAAGTGATCTCAAGCTCTGTCAGCCTGCTCAAGTTTGACCTCATTGGTCAGCAAATGCTCTCCATGCCACTTCTTCATGTGTTTTTCCAGGGTGCTGTACACGCTGAAGGGCATGTGGCAAATATCGCAGCGATACACCTCTTTGCCAAACTGCCCGTGGGTCTTCATGTGCCGGGTAAGCTTGCTGCTCTGGGCACAAGCGTAGCTGCACAGGTCACACTTGTAAGGCCTCTCACCTGTGTGGCTGCGCCGATGCACGGTCAGATTACTGCAGTTCTTGAACACCTTGCCACAGTACTCACAGGTGTCACTCCGTCGACTCTCCTTGGAGCTGGGTGGTCTCCCAGGCCCAGGACCCCGCAGCTGAAGGTGAGGTGTACTACTGCCACTTCTCCCCGACATCCCACCGCCTTCCAGAATTTCCCCTGGAGGGGTGGAGAATCGCAGACTGCCTGTCTCCGATGAAGAGTGCTCGGAAGAAGTGCCGAAAGGTGACTGCCTGGAGTCGTTAAAACCCAGGAAGGGCTCCCTTATGAAGTGGCGGGATGCAGCATAACCGGCAAGCAACTGAGAATACACATTTTCAGGGGATATGACGGGCACCTGTGGCAGCTCCGCATCCTTCTCTATCTTGATCCTCTTGGCGGAAGACCCAGTGAGGCTGGAGCTGGAAATAGGCATTGGCTTCCGGTGGAACAACGCTGAGATGGGATCCTCCGGGCCACAGCCTCTGCCATTCACCATTGGCCCCCTGTCTCTGTCAGCCTCTCTGGATGCCGAATCGGTGTCCATCTCCTCGCATGGCCTGCTGCCCGGTGGCAGTCTCAAGTGATTGTCGAGGTTGTTGTATTGGTTTTCTGTCACTCTTTCAGTGGACAGACGTTTCTCCTCTAGGGAGGGTCTTGGGCCATTCTCTCTATTTCTGCTCAACTCTGAGTCCATGCTCAGGTTGGATTCAGGCCTGCTTCCATTTTGATGTTGTTCTTCTTCTTCCTCCTCCTCTTCTTCTTCCTCCTCCTCTTCTTCTTCCTCCTCCTCATTATCCAATCCTTCCCTCGTGCCATTTTCCTCACTGTTCTTAAGCCCCTCTCCAGCCGAATCTTGCCCTCCCTGCTCAGGTGAACTCCCCATGGAGCCTGACTTGTGCATGTGCGTCTTCATGTGGCGTTTTAGCTTGCTGGCCTGTGAACATGCATGGTCGCAGAGATGACACTTATAGGGTCTTTCGCCAGTGTGGCTACGTCTGTGCACGATCAAGTTGCTCTGGAACTTGAAAGTCTTGCCGCAGAACTCACAGGACTTGGCTTTGCCCACCTGATTTAGCGGTGGTGAGCAATTGCCTCTGGATGGAACTGATGGTGGCTGTGGGGGTGTGGTTAGAAAAGGTAGGGGTTTGGAGCCAGGCTGGAACAGAGTAGGGCTGAGAAGCCGATGCATGGGGGGCACGCGGTTGGGTGAAAGAGGGGGAGTGGGACCGCCATTGTTGTTGTTGCCCGCCAATTCACGAAGACGCTGAGAGAAGCCCATGGATGGTTCAATGCCCATGGGTGTCAGCCGCATGACCCGCTCAAAAGCACTTGGATGCTGGGACAGGAGACCCATCTCCTCAGGGCCAAGGCGTTCCAGAGGATGGCGGGGCGGTGGAGGGCTTACAAAGGGCGGGGTAGATGGCAATCGGGTTTCTAAGTATCCGGGTGGCGGAGGATCTCGTAGCAATGGGGCACCCATACGCAGCAGCTGAAAAGGGTTGCTACCATCACCCAGAAAGCTGGCTAGAGGGGAACGGGGCAAGGCGTCAGCCCCCAGTGGTGGAGGAAGGGCCATGCGAGGGGTAAGCGAACAGCTAGTAGGGTGGGTGTCCAGGTAGATGCGTATCCCGTGGGTGTTCTGTGCATGCTGCAGCAAAAACCATGCACTGGTAAAGGGCTGCTTACAAGTGGTGCAGATGTAACTGGAGGGCTCATCTTTTCCTGGAAGACACAAAACAAGTGAATGGAATTAATATATACATATTAGCTATTAACTCTCTGATTTGGTGCGAGGGGAGGTTGAGATAGCACATTTTAATAGCTTTACATGTCATTTGCGCATCTGTTTGTTCTCAGTGATGGCTTTGAATGTAATCAAAGCTAAGAGTCCTCAATGGTGAGGTTCATGGATCATTTCTGTTTAAAAATTTAACAGGCAACATGTGAAAGACATCTCATTGCGGTGCGGCGACAGCCATTTTATAAGATTGAATGAAAATTACATCACCCTAAGAGGGGAGACAAGAGCTCTCTGATAGCCTAGCGGGTTATCTACTGTGCGGCAGGGCCGGCTGCTCTCTAAAGCTGTGTCAAAGAGGATCTGCCTGTATGTGACTCACCCAGAATCTGAGTCACACTAGGGGGTTAGTGAGAGCAGGGAAGCTCCCTGAGGGCTGGAGCCTAATGCAGATGGCAGGTATCGCCCACAGGCCACAATGCATTGTGCTAATGCTAATGTCAGCCAGGCGTTAATATAGAACTCCCCATTCAACACCCCGACACCCCCTCCCTTCACTATTTCCATATGGAGATAATTCTGTGGCAAAAGAAAGAGAAAGAGGGGATTAAGAAAGAAAGAAAATGAAAGGGAATCGTATTGACAGGTCCATACACTAACATAGTCAGGTGCACAGTTAGCTACTGACAAAGTTATATTTGTGTGATGTGATATTTTCAGTGAAATGCGCTTTGCAAATACATGACTTCAAATTGATGAAAAAAATACTTTTACTTTTTTTGTATAATATAGTTGCCTAATAAACACCTGACTGATGCAGTAAAGAGAGAAGTGGAGGACACTGAAAGTGGAAGCGGCTGTGTATGAGAGGTCCACAGCCTGTATTTGGTTTGGCTGGCCTTTAAATGGACACCTGGCGGGAGCAAGTTTGGACGCTAAGAGAGTAACATAGAGAGAAACTGAGGGGACATGAAAAAAGAGGAGGCGGAGATTAGATACTAAAATACACACAGGCTGTTCATTTTCATTTTCATGCCCTGGACAGCAGCCCAAGTCTGGATAAAATCAATAACGGACATATTCTGCACCCAACTCCAGTTCCAAAAAAGCCTCATTAACATCCCATATTCCTCTGATGGCTTTACAGGACTCAACATAATGTGGGATGGACAAAAAGTGTGCAATAGAGCATTCGTGCATGCACAAATATATGCATTTGGTATGTGCGCTTGCGCTCTTAACCCGACATAACTGTGTGCTTGAGCTACTGCAATTTGCATCCTATCACATCATACAAAAAACACCATATGTTACTAAGGGACCGTGTCAGCTAACAGACAGGCAGACTTAATGACGACCAAAGACAAATTTCATCAACTTTCCAAACAAGCCAGAACGAGGGAGAGAAACCCATAGTGAATAAGTTAGGATATGCTAATGACCCATCAGAGATCCATGTCTTGTGACAGCAGCTTGTGTGGCACGATGGTGTGAAATTACCCATCAGGCACCTCAGGAACACAAATCTCCGTCTGATCATGGTCCATTGGGTCCTACTGTGTGTGTGCGCCGCACTACAGAGGCCTGGGAGGACCATGTCACAGCAAAGAGCTCCAGCCAATAAAAGTGCTCATTACAGAATCATCGCTGTTCGCTCTGTGATTCAATTTGCAGTAATTACCGCGGCCCGCGTCCATGAAACCGTTTGCTGCGGGCCGCAGAGGTCAACTGCCAGTTAACAGAGTGTCTTTTCTCCTCTCAATGTATTCTGTTGCAAGAGCCTAATAGCCTAATTTTCTTCCCTCTTGCACTTCAATAAATATTGCAGGGATTACAGGTTAAACAGCTAAATTGAGTTGTGGCTGTTATATTACAGAGCTGGCTGTTGGTGTGCATGGTGCTAACAACTCTGCAGCAGCATCCTAGTTGTGTTAAACAGCGCTGGGATGTCTACGTGCATGTCTTTGCAAGTGTGTGTGTGTGTGTATTGGATATGTGATTAATGACACACAAGCGTGTGCACGCAGAGGGGGTCTTACACTAAACTTATCCACTCTCCTGGGTTTAGTATTACAAAAACCTCACGGCCAATTAGTCCATCCTCGGGGACCTCCAACCTGGGTTTAGATATGTTGATTTCAACATTTTGTGGCAATTAATTTCCTTTTAAGAGCATGAATGCAGTGACAGAGGAGTGAGGAGGAGGGGCTGGAGGGTGTTTTTTAATTATCTGCGAACAAATCTGGCAGACTTGCGAGCACTGCTGTTTCACAAGGGAAACAACATTAGTGTTAGCTACTGCTGTCTCCAGCATTACCCGAGCATGAACCAATCACTTACTGAGGCTGGACTAATGGAATAGTCATGTGATGATGTGCGAATGCATGAAACCCGTTTGACGTTGTCACAATGCAAAGACATATGCGTGTGCGATAATGTGCAGCTCGTTTGGTACAACACAAGGACATATGAGCATGTGGTTTGATGATGCCACGATGCAAATATATGCATGTGTGCAAATGTTTGAAACTCCTTTTATGATGTTACAATGCAAAAATATGTGCGTGCAAATGCGGGCAACTCTTTTGATGGTGGCATTGCAACGACATACATTGCAATGTATGAATGTGTTCAACGTATTTTAATGTCACAATGCAAAGATAATTTTGTGCAAATGCATAAAACTTGTGACAATGAAAAGGCATCTTTGCAACAAGTTCGGTAATCACAGCGCAACTTGTGAACAACGCATGAACCCATATGAACAAGCAAATGTGTAAAAACTTGTATGACGTATGTGTCTGCAAATGTCTGCAACACGTTTGATAAACATAATACATACAAGTGCAAAAGCAAGACGAGAGTGTACAAATGCGTGAAACCTGTTTCATAATCATATCGCAAAGACAAATGCATGTGCGTGCAGTTTGTTTAATGATGTCACGACGCAATGACATACGAGGGTGTGCGAATGCTTAAAACTCATGTGAAAACACAACAGCATCTATGTGCGTGTAGATGTGTACAACGTGCCGGGCTGCATGCATTTGCATTGTCATGAGTTTTACTTGTCATATTGCCAAAAAAAAGGTGCACCAGTGCAGTTTGTCTGACAACACTAGACATACAAGGTTGTGCGAATGTGTAAAACTATGCAAAAATCGTCTATTTGTGCACTAAGCGGTTGGTAATTATATAGCAAAGTGCATATATGGAACATATATGTAAACACTGTGATATGTGAGTGTATTTATACACATAAAACTGGTGTGACGATGCACAGTGCGCACACTTTTTGTGATGTCACAATTCTAAAATAGCAGTGCGACAACATATGCATATGCATGTGTGTGTGTGTGTGTACAATTCGGCTCTGCCCCTCGAACCCGCTACATTCCTAGCTGTCGAAAGCCACAGCAAAGGATTTGCATAAAGAACAAAGGATGAGGTGATGCCATGGGGACTACGACACGCCTTCACTCCTCCGACCACCCCCCCCCCCGAACGTCCCCTCTGTGCACCTGTCACAAGCCAGGCTGACACCTCACACCGCAGTAACGCGGGCCCTCATTAGCATGTCTGTGATCTGGGGCTCCCAGGGGCTCGTGGGGCCTCACCTCGCATCACTGATGTCTTGTTTGTGATGATCGTGGCTAATCAGGGGGCCAGACCACTATGCTAATGAGAAACACAGAGGTGCAGCATTCTGTGTAGTGCAACTCGGCTGTCTGTGCCACCAACACACTCTAGGGGATCGTCGATGCGATTTGGATGTGAGCGTTTGTTTGCGTGTGTGCGAGGGAGCTAAACAATATCTATGCACTGCTATGGGAAGAGTACCATAGAAAATTGTTATTTTTAACAAACTTTTGAAACAATTTTTTAACTTTCTGAAAAAAGAAAAAAACTATTGCTGTTTCTTTGAAGTCAGTTTATGTTAATTGCTATTTCTATGTCAGAATGGCACCAAATAGAAATGCACAAATAACTGTAACGGAAATGCAATAAATAGATTTAGTTTTCTGACATTGAACTGCCCCAAACTCTTGCCATTGGTTGTATCATTGTTGGGACCATCCCATTGTCAGGATGGTCAAAACACACGTTTTGATAAAGCTACAGTTTACAACTCTTTCCATATCTCAACATAAAACTGGTTTACATTCAGATTTAAGTATCTGAACAGTTAAAAATTACATCATTCAGCTTTAAATTTTAAAAAGGTTGATTGAATATCTTTCCTTTACTGTTTCTTTCTTTCTGTCTGGATTTCTCTGTCCTCATGATAGATGTGACTGTACATCGATTGAGCTGTGAGCCTCGTATTGTCTTTGATAAATGATTATGACAATGAAATAAATGATTTTGGCAGGAGGATGATGAGTGAAAAGACAGACCACATGCTGGGGCCAAAACCACCATAGTTTCCACGAGGAGAGTCTGATCTTTTCATTTTAAATCCCAGAATTTGCGGTGAAGTGTGTATGTGTGCTGGTTTTTGTGGTTTATGGGGACAGAAAAGTGTTTAATGACATAGGTATGACAGAGGTATTACAATTTGAACGTGGTTTATGAGGACACTGCCAATGTCCCCATAATTCAAAAGGCTTAAAACACATTAAATGTTGTTTTTTTTGAAAATCTAAAAATGCATACATTTTCCTGTAAGGGGTAGGTTTAGATGTGGGGTGAGTGTAAGACAATAGCAAACACAGTTTTTACAGTATAAAAACATTTATGCCTATGGAGAGTCCTCATAAACCACAAATACCAACATGTGTGTGTGTGTGTGTGTGTGTGTGTGCATCGTCTTCTATATGCTCTTCTTGTGAAAAATAAACCCCTAAAATGTAGTTTTAAAAAAATTTAATATGAAAAATATTGAAATAAATTGTATCCTATAGTTTTGTTGTTTTCAGGAAAGACTATATAATAGTTCTAAAATCAACATAAATATTATAGAGAAATAAAACAATTAAAAATAAATCAAATAAAAATCAAATAATAAAACAAGGGTGTTTAAATTCAAAATGTTGCGAAAATATATTTCATGAACACAGGATATTAACTTACAGAATTTTGATTCTAAATTAAATTGATCTAATTTTAAAAAGTACACTTTATAAAACAAACAAAACACTAATTGATCAAATGATTTTTGCTCTGCAAATCTGTCCCTATAAACCAAACTTTATATTTATATATATATATATATATATATATATATATATATATATATATATATATATATATATATATATAAAACCCTGAACCAGGTGCTCTACAGAAGCAATACCATAAACTAAACTAATAATTACCTTTATCAATTTTTCTACAGTTCTTTTTTTTTACCCATAATTCTCTTGAGGTTCACAGCTGTGGTGGATGACAGTTATCTGTGATTCCTGCCTATAATAAGGGCAGACAACCTTATATGAAAAGACTCCCATTCTACAGTGGAAAAACTGTGTGTGTAAAGAAGCCACAGAGGATAGTGGCAGGGATAGTGGTTATGGCAGGCACACACACATACATACACACGGCTGTCTCCTGTCTAAGTGAAAGCAGGCCTGTTGCAGTAACCGTTCCAATCTGTCTCCATCTGCAGGAACACAGAGGAGGGACATCGCAAACTGCCTCTGGAAGAGAAGCAACTGCGCTCTCAAAGCACGCACACACAAGCATAGCGATGCACATAAACACAAAAGACACCTACACAGTCACACCCACTATAAACAAATAAACTCATATTTTCTCAGCCACCGCCACAAATAAACAGAGAAAACAAGGAGACCCCGGTATTAATTCATCCAAATCCACTGACACACAAAGTCCACTCATCATTTCCTTGAATTCTCTGGGCCTGCACTGCACAGAAGAAAAAAAAATATTTTCCTAATCACTATTATAGTCTCTAGGAAAAACACATAAACATATTTTTGAAGCAAATTTGCATTAATTAATGTTTTAAGGATCCACTTACACTTTTGAATGTCGCCTTGGCTGATATGGCAGTCATCTGGGACTTATACTGACACCTAGTGGTGTGGATGCAAGCTATTGATCTCACAGTGGAAATATAAAGCAAATGCCATTGTAAAACAGATGAAGTAAGTATTCAGCAAGCCAAAAAATGGCAGCCCTGATGAGACTTGGCAAAAAATCCAGTCATTTCTGTAACTCAGCATGATAAATAATTTTACCTGGCTTTCTATACGAATCTCCTGTATAGGTATAAGTTGCCCTTTGAGACAAATTGGTGGCACCGACCAATAGCAAGCCTGAGTTACCTCTTTGTGGGGGCGGAGCTTTGTAAATTTGCATCAAAGCAAACCTGAAAGCTCTTATTCTGATGTGTCTACACATTTTTGCACTTCAGTATTCTTAAATTATCCATGTTCGGAGAGAACTTAGAGTTCGTTTAGGGAATCTTTGGATGCTTATTTCATTGGAATTATTCCTATATGATTGAATAGTTTTTCTTATATACGTTCATGCTTTGTTCACCTGCAAAATTTCACAGAACAAAAAAACAAGTGAAAAAGTGTATTTATCTGGCTTTGAAGATATATTTACTACGAAACAAGAGACAAAAATGCTTAAAATAATTTTTGGCAGCATTTTTACCGCCATACCGTCCTATACATACTGACACGCCCACCTCAGCCTTCCACTTCCTCCTGCACACTCGCTGCCAGTCTCATGAAGAAACAGGCCAGCCAAGGGTAGCATAACCGTCTAACTGAAAACACATGCCACCCTAGAGTGCCCTGTCATCATCCGATACTGCCAGAGCGAAGACGTCCTACGGTGCAGATGGGAAAGGACAGTGAAAAACAACTGGAAAGACTTCTCTGTCAGAAAGAGCTATGACTCTTGGCTCGGTGAGAACAGAGAGAAGTGCATTAGCACAGCGTTTTGTGGCATTGCAACAAGTCTGAATCATAGCTTGGAGAGTGCGTCACCGCGTTAAGATCTGGCTGGCGCGAAAAGGCGTTCAAGAAGAGCTGCAGGAACTTGATGGATGACACTGGTGCTTGCGGCTGAAGGGAGACGCGGAAAAGCCAGCGGGGTGGAGAGAAAAAAGCAAATAAGGGGACAGCGAGGGACCAGTTCAAAGCAAACACTGCTCCATGTCATCGCAATCATACCCTGGATCACAATCAAATCTCCCAGCCGTATATCCAGCGGTTAACACTAATAGCTTGACAGGAGACGGAATTAAAATAGTCTTGTGTTGTTACTTTGAAAACGTTTTTCTTTAGATCCATTTTACTCCTTTCGGTTTTACACGTTCAAGACACGAGAATTGAGAAAAAAGTAACCGTTAACATACTCATTAATCTCAGTTTGGCTGGTGCAGGATGTCCCAGTGCACAATTTGTATTGTGCCATCTTTGCTCTTGGCCGTTTAGTTCTAGGCGCAAACGTCAATTGCCTAAGCAGTAAATCTGACTACACTGCAAAAATGATTTTCTGCCTCATCATTTTTGTCTTATTTCGCGGTACAAATATGTTAACATTTTTAAATCCAGATAAAAACGACAAAGGCTTGTTTTCTGAAAAATGCTTCAAAGTGTGATTAAAAAGAGAAAATAAATGTTTTCCCTTTAAAACACATTTATTTGGTAACACTATAGAATAGTTAACACTTATTTCCTACTAATTTGCTGCTTATTAATAGTCAGTAAAGTAGTTGTTATGTTTAGGTATATGGTAGGATTTTGGATCTAGAATAAGGTCATGTAGAATTAATGTGTGATTTAATAAATGACTAATAAGCAACTAGTTAAGAGACCCTAAAATAAAGTGTTACCGTTTATTTTTATTACCCCAGGCAGATTTTTTCTTCTTTTTCTTGAAATCAATTAAATCAATTTCAAACAATATTTCAGAAAACAAAAATAATCTTGATAGAAAAGTAAAAGTAATTTTTTTAAATGTTAGATATTTTTACTGGAGGTAAAACATTTAGTTTAATGACAAATTCTCACTGTAAGCAGTAATGAGTTTAGACAAAAGTAGTGTAGAATTTGGACCTCTAACTAAACTAACTAACTAAGGTGTGGCTGTATTGGTTCCGACTTTGTTGATTGGCCACTGCCATTACATTTAATCAGAATGCATGGCTAATTCTGATTGGCTATCAATGGATAAAGATGATGAATGATATAGCTGCGCTATCTACCATCAGTGGAGGCTGACTGAACCCTGTTAGGCCTCGCTTCTTGCATGTGTGTGAGCAAGGAAAGCAAAAAAGAACGTAGAACTATCCCGTATGCGAAATAATTGCCCTGGTATTTTTTGGATAACGTGTACTATAATGGTCCCCAGCTGGGCCCAGGCTTCTATACCCATTTAAAGCTCACTGTAAAAATCCCCAGGCCTTCAGCGCGCCTTCCAAAACAATCAGGACCCTGTAAAACAGCTCTTTAGATGCCTTATGAGTGCTGGATCTGCGACACATGCCAGTCATGTGAATGGGTTCCACTTCTGTTGTGCTCAGCAGGACCAAAGCTGCAGCGTCTGACTGGTGCGACGATCATGGAGTACCCATAATCCTTGGCACACATACAAGTAACCGCAAACTCAGATGTCAAATCAAAAGCATGTAGTACAAGATTAAAGCTTAGGCTGCATGCTATGCATTCTACTGTAAATAGTATACAAGATTAGAATTAGCATGTGTCAAATCAAAGTCTGATGCCAAAAACGTGCTTGGATGTTATAGTTATAGTTTGTCATAATACTATTGAATTAATTAGTGTAAGCCATTTTTTGATATTTAGTTTATATTGGATATTTAATTGTGGACTCCTGTATCTGCATTACATAAAATCATCAAATATTTGTATGCTACATTACAAGCACAATACTTAGTCATTGCATTTTAGTGTCTACTTGTTCTCTTGGAACAAAAAAAGATGTCTACCATTTTAGTGCTACATTTGGCCGTACGATTTGGCGTGTCTTCTGGATCATTTGCCATACTGGTCAAGTTCATTGCATTGTGGGATAGATTATCAAATACTGCCAACTGCTAGTAATTTAATAATTTAGCAGCAACTTATGAATAGCACTAGATTATCCTAAGATTAACCTATTTAGAAGAACTATTTCTTAAACAGAACTGTCTCTTTAAATACGGTGTTAATTTGTTCCTTCGTCTCATTTTATTTTTTGCACTTAACATACATCTCCGCTAAATAACATTCTAATAGATTTACATTTATTCATTTAGCAGATGCTTTTAACAAAGCAATTTAGAAACGAGGAATACAACAAGCGATTTATCACAAAGAGGCATAAAGGGAAGATGTTAAACTGTATACTTTATAAACAGAATGCATTTATAATGCAGAATTCTAATTTTCACACAAAAAATGACAAACTTTCTCTGTTTTTTTTTTCAGGGCAAATGTTCAAAGTTGTGAACTGTAATTGTTATTTATACTTAAAACCGCATGTTTATCCAACTCTGTTTCAGACCACACACCCAACTTGTCTAATACCCAACTTATCATTAAAATCCTGAGCTCTGCTCTTGGACTTTTTCAACCAGCTAACCAGCATCCATCCTCTATTATTATAACAAATACATATTTTTTTTCATTCAAATAGTGGACCTTTGTTCTTTAACATCTCCTCATACTGTGCATTCTAATGTTCTGACAAAAAAATGTACCTTTTAAAATATTGATTACAGCGTTTGGATTTCTAATAAAATGCATTATGTAATATATATATATTTTTTACTGCATACTGAAAACAATGCACTGTCAATGTACTTGTTGTATGCAGATTAAAAAGAAAAGTTTCATATCTAGAAACTGATTGGCGACGATGACGGTTAACTGCTCCATGCAGGTCATATTTGTGAGAACAAAAGTCTAAGTTAAAAGAGAGAGAGAGAGAGACGATTTCTGCATCGTGTGTCATCTCGCCCTCAGCCCTCCGCTGAAGCCCTCTTCATCCTCTGCTGGGGGAGATCAGCTTCTCCCAGGGCTGTTTTCACAATGATGCGTTTTCAGCTTTTGGCACAGCTCCCCGCATAGCTTATGGTTAAGAACAGTCTTTCATCTAGCCAATGCCTTTAGCAAACATACCGGGAGGGCCACATCTGCCGCACACTACATGCAAGAACAAGCCCTCACTGGCATGAATAAAAACTGATAAGATCGAGGGTTTATTCATTCAGTGGGCTGCCAAAGAGGCTTTAATGCTGAATTATCATGGCGGTTCTCACCCTACAAATCTTCAGCCTGTAATGTCATCAACCGCCATTAACATGACAGAGCAGCCCCCTCCCCTTATTTTGAAGCACAACACTCATGTTCAAGTACTCACTGCTGATTTTTGAGATGGGAACAAACCTAAAAAGATGGCGAACGCACACCAAGGTAAAAACAAATAGTTCGTTTGAATGTATTCAGCTCTATATAGTAGTCTGCTGCAAAACTTGCAGTCTTTGTTTTTATGGTGCAATAATAATCAGAAAGACAATCGAACAACAATACTGGGAACTTTAATGGAAAGCACACAAGTTCAAACTCATCAGGACACATCAGAGACCCGAGGGCGAATTCAACACTGTGACTTTGTATAGTGGCAGTGAAGTATGCCAAATATCTGTAGTCTGCTGCAAACTAACCTGCAAGAACTGAATTGGAAAAAAAAACAATTTTCGAGCATTACTTGATTTGCATTATTCCGTTAGTGTATTAAGTGCTGAAAAAACACAGACAGCGTGTGCTAATAAAAAGTGGCCCCCGAGTCTTCCCGCCATCACTACGCTTTAAAAATACAGACTGACTGAGAAAAAAGTTGTATTAGAACTACTTTACTTTTATGGTGCCACCCAGCAGGACTCCACACACAATGACACAAATTCGCCACCAAACTCTGACACTAAACCACAGCAATGGTGGCTGTTTACTGCAGTATAATTCAAGGCAGTCTGCAAGATCCCGTCTTGATAATGACACTGTTTTTATTAACATCCTTTCAAATGTTCACAGACCCTGAGCTTTTTCACGTTAAATGTTTGTTGTCGGTAAACCATGTGCCACGTGGAAGATGACATTCGAGTCAAATAGACTGCGCATGTTGCAGGTTTGAGAGTGTCGAAACCCAGAAATCCTTTACTGTCTGCCAGAAGAGGCTTCTCCTTTGGGCATCAGCATGTGTGTGGCTTGGCTGTCTGATTGTGACACCATAGTCAGTGTTTGGCAAATAACTCTCCACGCAAACACTTTCTCACCCGGCGGTGCCAAGCCTATCGTAATGTCTAATTGGTAAAGCCATCATGATGTCAAGAGGATAACAATTTCCTATATTTTTTTATATTTATGCATTGTAGGGAACACTTATTCACTATTAACTACAATGTGTCCCTCAATAAAGTCCTAATTTGCTGCTTATTAGTTAGTAAAGTAGTTGTTAATTTTAGTATTGGGTAGGATTAGGGATGTAAAATAAGGTCATGTCAAGGCATTAATATATGTTTAATTACTACTAATAAATGGCTAATATTCTAGTAATATGCATGCATATAATTAATAGACCCTAAAATAAAGTCTTACCACAATTTCTCATACTTTTTGTTAAAAAAACATTATTTTAGGATCGATCAATCTTTATCTTATTTCAGTAATAATCAGATTATTATAATTTTTGTATCATAATATTGTTTTGTTTTATTATGCTTATAATTAATTTTTTTAAGAAAATAGGAAACATATAGTAACAATACTATGGTAGTATAAAATAAAAAATTATAAAAGTATTTAATAAAATAATTGTGTAGTAGAACAGCATTGCAATATCACTGTTTATGTCTTGATTTTGTTTATGCATTATGGGTTTCAGAGTGAAGCATGGCACTGTGTTCATTTACACATACAACTTATATTATATGATTATATATTTCTTCATCTGAAAGAGGCTGTGAGCTGCACACTGGATCATGAGATGATTTAATAACCACACTAAGTCATATCGCATTATTGATTTTATCATGATATATCGTGCAGCCCTAGAGACCAGCTTAAACCACAAAGGCCAGCAAAACCAGCTTAGACTTGTTAAAGATGTCTTTTTCAGAATGGTAGGCTTCAACACAGAGCTGCAGTGCTCCATCGGTAGCAGTGCGGATTGCACCCAACGTTGGTGAAAAACTGTAATGTCATCTCACCACCCTTGCTATTTCTTCTTATATATTTTACTTGAATTCAGTCATGGCTAATTTGACAAAAGAGCGATAGTGAGACAGAGAGGAAGAGGGAAAAAAAGCGTTACACATCTGGTCAACACCATCAGCACATGCTGAAATTTAGTGGCGACGCTCACAGTCCAAATTAGTGGCGAGTTTTATTCCCCGCTGTGGAAGGAAAAATATCAAATCTGCTGCCATATGACTACAATAAAGTGGTATGTGGAGCGTTTGATGCCTTCATGTGGGAGACTTTAACTCTTTCCACCAGGGCTCGGCGTGGAGCGCACATGCAGCGCTGTCCTGCTCTATAATGCGTCCAACATGGACCAGGTTGACCCCTGCCGGCAGACAGCACCAATCAGACGGCGATGGGGTGGTCTCGTTTGGACAGATCCCAAAAATAAGCAGGCCTGAAATCCCAGAGGCCTTAACCACAGGCACCCTGCAAAAGAGATGCTGGCATAGCTTGGGTGTTGCAAGGGATCATGGGTATGGTTTTAGTGAAGAGCCGGGCATCATGGATTTGCATTTTACTGCTAGAGGTTAGAGAGATGTGTACAGAAAACTGTCCATCAAACGCTACACAGAGATCTAGTTTGATAAGATTTTAATTGGGACTTTAAGTCAACATTTACAAAAAGTACTGTACTTTATACATACCACGGTACTGACTGATTACTAATTTATATTTACATAGCGCTTCAAAAGACATCAAGTGATACTATGTCGTTATTTGTCTGTAGAATTAAATGATCTTTCCTTAATATTGTCTGTAAAATAAGATGGTTTTAATTTAAATTTGAGTTGAAGATTTATTGCTGTTGAATTTGCCGAATTGCAAATGAACTGATCTTAATCTATAACAGTGTTTTCTTCTGATGTGTGGTAAAAACGGGTCGCAGATCTATTCGGATATGGTTGCAGACAGCAGGGTAAAAATGCTACATGCAGCTACTTATCAATGCATAGCTGCATAAAAGAAAGGTTACCCTTTATTTTGATAGTCCACTTTAGCTTAGTTAGTATAATAAGTTGACACATATTTGCAAAGTTTCTGATAGTCGGTGTATTGTATGCTGTGTATTGCCAAAAACAATGCAGAATAACTGACGTGACGACTTTTAGGTGAAATGACAAAGACGACAAAAAGTGTCTCCAAACAAATATGCACAGGCAAAAATTGCTTTGTGACATTCTCGCTCTTACTCTTGAAAACCATGAACAAAAACCATGCAAAAAAAAGTATGACACAGACGACATTAAATACTCTCGTTCGTTCGTAAAGAGGATAAATATGGTGTGTGTGACCACAGTGTGTTTTTAGCAGTGAATTATTGGCTCTCGAGAGCATGAAACCATCAAAATTCAATTTACATTTATAAAACAAACGCCCAAACTATAACGACTGTAAATCACTATTTTGCGGTTTTCTTATGCCTTTATAAAGCTGTCAGTTTTCCTATTCAGTCTACGTCATTTTAATAACTTGAGGTCTTTCGTACTGTTGTCTCTAAATGTTTGATTTTAAGGTTTATTAAAGTGTTTATTTTAGTCATTTGTCTAATAAACAATCGTGTTCAACATATAATTGGTTCTGAAGCCATTTGATGTAAAACTAATTTTAATACTAAAGTTTTTCAGATTTATGTGAAGCTCTTATGGTCAAGGATAACAGTAATTTCCTTAATGGTGTGAACGCGTGAAAACTGTGTTTCTCTGCACTGCTGGATCTGTGCTTGATTTTGCATAAAAATGTTCGGAGACAACGAGCTCCTGATCATTTTTTCATTCCAAAATGTCTGTGCATTTACAAAAAGAGTGCTTAAGACAGTACCTTCACGAAAATTCAAAGGCTGATCCTTGAACTTTCTAAAGGCACCGTGTATTCAAAAAAAATATTCTCTGAACTTCAAAAACATTTCTTCTCTTTTAACTGCAGGACTCAGAAGAGCTGTTTCATATGCCAGGATATTAGCAAGAGTTTGGACACAAAAAAGAGGAAAAAGGACTGTGAAACTGACTCATCAAATTCACTTTCTATTCTTTTTCAGTCCCTGACACACACACACACACACACACACGCACACACAGTCTGAAACAGCCACTGTAACCCCTAATCACAACCCCGAAGGCTGGACATCAAATGCTGCAACGTTGAAAACAGATGATCAGAGGTAATTAACGCAGTTTCATATGCAAATTTAATTAATGCAAAACTACAAAGTCATTATGCAAATGGCGTCTTCTTGAGCCGCTGTGCAAATATTCATCTCTTGGAACAGGGATCAGTCTCCCAATCTTTAGAAACTCTCTCACAACACACACGCACGCGCACACACACACACACACACTGTTCTCTTAGGATCATGTATGAATAGTGTATTTATTTTAAACTTCTTTCCATTGATACCAGACTGGGGCCATCAGAGCAGACAGCTGAGAGGCAGGAAGACACGATTTGGCACAGGAGTGAGACAATGAGACTGTTAGACCGGCACGGTATGAATATTCATGACACTGATTACTTTCCATGATTAAAGCCTACTCTAATATTTAAATGAGCGCATGCTAGGTGATTAGAAGAGCGTTGGAAAGGACAAGCGCATGATGCGGCACACTTTCTCCCGCGTTCATGGAGTATGATTAGCTAGACAGTTCAGAGATTGATTAGAAACTAAGGGCAGTTTCGCATATGAGGGATAAGATTTAAAAAAAACGGCAAGGATGATGCTGGTATTCACTTTAAGGGATTTTCTGGAGGTAAACTGCATGTAATGGGAACTTCAGTACGGTAAAAATGAGTGTGCTGTTATTTTTAAACACAGTAAACATATAAAAAAATCTTTTTCAGAGAAGTACTATTATCTAATCAAAAATAGGTTTAGTATGAGAAGTAGTTAGTTTTAAACACTTCAAAGGGAACAAAGAGAAGCAGACCTTAAAGACAGATTTTTGGCATAGGCATAAATATGTGAATATTAAGTAATGGCATTTAGGAATAGTAAACAACAACAACAAAAGAAGTAACGCTTTAATTTAATGTGATGTAGTTACATGCATGTTCTTACTATGGTAAAAACAGTAAACTATGTATAACTACAAGCAACTATACCTTAACCCTATTGTAAGTAAATGTAACCCTATTTTGGTGATTTGCTCTGTTATCTTTCTTCCATAGAACACAAAAGGAGATGTTTAGCAGAATGTTCATGCTGCTCTTTTCCATGTAATGAAAGTGAATTTAGGTTTTCGCTCCAAAAATGAAAAAAATAAAGTCTGCTAGGTGAAATGAAGGTGAAGGCTAAGTCTTTAAAAAACAAAAATGTGGTGTGAAGATCAGTCAGAAATTGAAATTTACTGAAATTTACTGAACTTATCTTTTCAAATCATTAATTATATGTGAACATTTCGAAGCTAAAATCTTAATAATTATTAATATACAATTTTATATACAAATTTTCAAATGAAAGTAGTTTTTTATTTATTTAGAATCAATTTAGGTCAAACTTTATTTTCATTTACTTTTATTTTAGTTAGGTTTAGGGATGTAGAATATGGCCATGCAGAATATGGTCTTTATAAGCACTGATAAACAGCCAATGTGATATGAAACTAAATAACTATTTAGTTAATAGTAAGAACTGGTCCCTATACTAAAGTGTTATACTGCAAAAATAAATGTGATATTCGAAGTTGTCATTATTCCCAGAATCAAAATTTTCAATTAGAGATTTTTTAACATGTGACCGCTCCGCTCCACCATTTGCAAAGAAATATTAAAGTAAACGAGAACAACCTTTCCAACATGTCCTTTTGCGGTGTCAACTATTTCTTAACCACATCTAAATAAACATACGCTATCTTAAAGTTACTTTTGAACAGAGAAGCCATTCTAGCGTGGATTAAAACATTTCCATTGAGATGTGAAGGGTTTAGCGCACACCCATTAGGCTTGGCGTTTTGGCCCACAGCATGCATGGCTTTTGCCTCTAGGCAGCCATAGCTCCATATTGTATTTAATTAGCCCCATTAAATATAATCTAATTTGGCTGAAACTTAAGACAGTTAAGTGGCAATCTAACGTGTTGGGGTAAAGCTTTCATGCTCTGGAAATATTTAATTCAAGCCTAAAGCACCTTCCTGCCCTGCATTTCTGTGGATAACCTTGACGGCTTCTCCACTTCTGTCAACGAAGCAAAACTAAAGCCAAAGTTGTTCGGTAAAGAGTTCAGATAATACAAAAAAAACCCTCAAGATTAAGAGCTTTGAGAAGTCACATTCAAACAAATACAGAAAACTAATAACCTTGTACAATTTAGGTTTTTAAAAAGTATTGACAAGGCTGAAGCCTGCTGACTAGCGTGGGGCAGCAAATGTGTGCGTGCGTTTGATTTGTCTCTATTTGTCATATCCTGACTAGCAAGTGAAGCATTTCCTTGTCCAGGCTGTGTGTGTTGAGAGGAGGGTGGGCGGCACTGCGCTGGAAGATAACATGTGGCCCCTCCAGGCCCCGCGCGCTAAACTGAGTCTTTAACCCTCTGAATGAGGAATCTTCTTCATTAATCCCCACACTATGTCTCTTAGCACTTGAATTTTAATGGGCTTTCTTAGCCTTTTTTTTTTTTTTTTTTTTTTTCTTAATACGATGATATTTCCCCCAAACACGTCGGGTGCGGATTTCTGGAGGTTTTTTTTTCCTCTTGGAGAATTGGTTTCAGCTGCTGGCGCACTCAGGGCTGTTATGTTTCACTTAGAGATGAGAGAAAGAGAGAGAGAGAGAGAGAGAGAGATGCTGCGTCTTTGCTCTAATAAAATCACGCAAGGGGTGTTAATCCCTCTTGAAGGCCCGAGTCAGAAGTAGAAGACCTTTTGAGAGAAGTGATCCGGTCAGAACTGCTGAACAGTACGTGTGTGTTTGTGTTGTAATGAAGAGAAACTGTGCACATAAAACTACACTAAACAGTTCCCCCCAAAATTAATTTTTTTGCATCATCTATGTACCGTCACATCATCCCGGCCACATTTTGTTATTATTATTTTCGTTATTAAATGAATCATTTGCTACAATGCACCTTTTGCGTACATGCGTGTTTTTAGATGGTGCTTATATTTCGTCGCCTTAGAATTATAAGGATCTATCTGTATTCTGAGCAGTTTTCAGATATTGAGCTTCAAAGTTTTTGCATTCCATAAACTTGTGTAGATAGAAAAAAAAAAAAAAGACAAAAATGCACACAGCTTACAAAAGAAACATCGGGTAATGTAAATAAGAATATGTGAATAACTCCATTTTGACAAAAATACTTATACGTAATTACATCTGTAATTAATTTTTTTACTTACATTTATAATTACTCTGTTAACCCACCCCTAAACCTACCTATAGCACCAAACCTGTCTTTAACCTTACCCGCATGGCACCTCAATAGCAGCAAAAGTGTTTTGCAATAAAATATGGCCACAATAAGTACAGTGTAATTATTTTTCAATGTAAGTACATAGTAGTTAAGGTGGCCTAAAATAAAGTGTGGCCTGAATTTATGCATTGGCTGGTGATTTATACTTGCTAAGGCCCAAAAATCAACATCTTAATGGCATCTTAATGGCATTGGTATTTACTGAAACTCACAAATATGATTAATTGTCTTCAATTCAAAAGAGACGGCTTTGATATCACTGATGCTAAATGCCATCAGGGTAAAACAGAAGTTTAGCCCTTCTGTGCAATGAATCTCTTTTAGTGCCGCAGAAGAAAACAAATAATATGAGGGGTTTAAGCGACATGATTAGAAAACAAAATACTCATTTTGGGCTAAAACATTCCTTTAAAAATAACACCTTTCTAATTTAAAAGTAATGTATTCATGGGACGTAAAGCTGAATTTTCAGCATCATTAAGTCTTCGGTGTCACATGATCCTTCAAAAGTCATGCTAATATGCTGATTTGTGTGGGGCGAGGGGACAAAAGTTTCTATATAAGTTTGGGTTAAGTAAGATTTGAAAGAAAGAAAGAAAGAAAGAAAGAAAGAAAGTTCAATATTGCAAAAATATATTAAGAATATATTATCTTATATTATTACATTAAAATATTACCAACAGCTATTTTAATTTATTATTAGTGCTGGGTAAAGATTAATTATTAATTATAAAATAATATATATATATAAATAGTATATGTGTGTGTAATGTGTATATTTATTATGTATATAAATACACACCCAGGCATGTATATATTTAATAAAAATATGTTACATTTATATTTTAAATATATTTACTTATATTATTAATACCATATATTAATATAATATATAATTAATACAATCTATACATGTAAAAAGCATGTCAATATTTTCAAAATATATACAGTATGTGTGTTTCTTTATATATGCATAATAAATATACACATTACACACACATATTATCTAAACAATAATATAAAATATTATATTAAAAAAAAACTATATTGGATATTATTAATCATGATTATTAATTGCCCAACATAAATGTTTATACTATTTTTATTGAGTAAATGAAGTATTAAAAGATTTTTTTTTAATCTTAACTACACCAAACACGTAATGTAGTAACCATCTAAAAAAGTTGCTCAAGTTTTATTTTTGTACTTACTGTCTACTGTAAAACCTTCAACAAAACATACACAGCCCGAAGAACAGCAATAAGATTCTCGACAAGAAAACACTACTTTGTTGGTTCTTGAAGAGTACACTGATTTCAAGTGCAAGTAAAGTTGGTATTTGTTACTTCACAGCTTTCTCTTTCCTGCCAAGCTTCAGAGACTAATAAACCTTCCCCTCCTCCAGCCCTTAGTGTAAAACACCTACCTGTTGGGACGCCCTCCTGCTTGGGGCAGATTCCTCTGGCGGGCGTCAGTCGTTTCTCCTCCTCCTCTGCGGGCGTGACCTGGATCCCGACCTCCACCGGTCCAGACCTCCGGCAGATTTCCGGCCGGGGGGGTCTGGGGGCCGGGGAGCCGCCACAGTCCGTCGGTTTGTCGAAACAGGCGCCGGGTCCGGGACACAGTCTCCTTTTGTGCTCGATAAACACTAGAATATCTCCCAGGGGGAAGTTGGTTTGACATTGACCGCAGGTCAGCAGGTCGCTCTCTCCGGCTCCGCCCACAGGGCTGACCATGGAGCCCTCCGACGGGTCATGATCTGCTGCAGCTGAGCGGTGAAAGAAGAGGGAAATCATCACTCTATTATAAACTCATTATGCTTCAGAGATGGCTTACAATAATCAATGTTGAACTGTAACAGATCAATTTGCCACAGATAGTTGCGATTAAAACCTGCTATGTGTTTCGTATAAATTTCAATATTGTTTTCATTGGTTATTTCTTAATATATTTTCTAATCCATTGTATTTATCCTTGATGAAACATATATATATATATATATATATATATATATATATATATATATATATATATATATATATATATTTTATCATGTTTATTATGTGTGATTTGCAAAATTAGCTTCTAAGTACAACTGTGTGAGCAACATTTCTTGCCAAGTACAGGTGAACATTACTACATTACTGGATTTCCAGAAGATGTCATATGTTCCCCAATGGTAACCACATTCAAGTCCAGACTGAAAACATCTGCTTGCGTTCTCAATTTAACCGCTGTGCAAAAATGTTTTTACTGATGTATTATTTTATTTCAGCTTGAATTGGCTTTTGATTGTTCTTTGTTAGTCTTTCTGTTTTTATCTAGTGTTTTTAAAAGAATAATCTATGATTATTTATTTATGCCTGTCATTCGTATTTTTAACAATCGTAAACACAGCAGATACATTGATCATTTTGTTCATGTATATATATGTGTGTGTGTGTGTGTGTGTGTGTGTGAAGTACTATGTGCATATCAAGCACTATACGATAATCATATCATAGATTATTTACATTGGTAATGTAAATGACAAACTGAATTTTGACTTCAATTGTTGTCAAAAGCTATTACAGAAATTCAGGAGGTAGGCTTATATTAGTTTTAATGATTTTTATTATTGCCATGTGTTATTTTATATGTTTATTCTGTAAAACACTGAGGGACCATTTGTTGTATTAATACAGTGCTATATAAATACAGTAAAAATAAAGAATAATTTAGTCAGTTTGATTAGTTTTACATTGCTTATTTAAACATGTTATGGAGATTGACTGACATTGTCAGAATGAACTGGATTTGTATGGAAAATACCTGCATGAAGATTTCTCAAAACTTCACTTTTTAATAATGACAATTTAAAAATTTCAATGCTTTTTATATACCTTCTACATCTCTCTCTACAGCTATTTCCATTACATAAAGCATTTTAAACGAACATTTTGGTCTATAAAATGTGCAACGACATAAATACACACGCCTTGCCTTGACTAGTTCGAATTTAAAATAGTTGGTTTAACTAATTAAAGTACCTGTCAAGTTTCTAAATGACAAATTGCTACTGGTGTGTCTGTGATTTTTGTTCTTCGGTTATTGTGAGCTGCAAATCTGTTTTTCGGTCTGGCTATCAAACTGGTCCAGACATGATTAACTTGCTTGTTGGTGTATTGCATGTACTGTAGACTCTAGACGACAAATGAGTTCTTTTAAATGACTTCATGGACCGAAATTTTCCACGCATTTGCGGCTATCCCCACAAATCGCTGCGAGCGGAGCGCGTCCAAAAAGAGCTGGATGGAGTCTGTTAAACGAAAATGAAATATCTCTAGTATTAGCACGAGTTGCAAGAGTCAGAATGGTCTGATTCTGTCCTCGTAAAGCAAAATTCGCAGTTCACACGCAGACTTAACACCTGCGAGCTGCACAGTACGATCGGCGGAGTGTGTGTGTGTGCGTGCGTGTGTGTGTAGCAGGTAGTACAGTCGCAGTCTTGCAGTGGTATCTGTGTTTCCGGTCTACTTCTCTGCACGCTGGACGGATGTTGGAGAGGTGCACATGCACCGTACAGGTACGTCTCAGCAGGCAATCTAGCGCTCGCAGAAGCCGCAAAACACGCTTTCAGGCTCGGGTCGCCTCGTGTGTCAGTGCATCGCAGGTGCAAGTTGGGAGCAGCGGTTAAGGAGCTTGACAAACAGCCGTTTTCGTATGTGAAAATCAGTTACATCTTTATCACCTCGTGTCCTCGTCGAAATTCCCTGTTTGGCATCTCGACGCCGTTTTCCCGCATTATTAGCGATGACGAAACAGCACACTGTTTGCTGTGAAATGCATCTGACTCAACACAAAACCACAACGAGATACAAAACAGATTTACAGACGGCGTAAATACAGGAAAAAACAGCAGCAGTATGAGATCCGATAGCAAATCAACTCCAGTCCCTGCCTGAGGGACAAACACATACTGGTTGGCTGAACACTCTTAAAAATAAAGGTTCTGTTTTGCCCATCTGACATCCGTGTAACCTTTTCAATGCACAAAAGATTCTTCAGTTTTTAAAATGTGACCCTGGACAACAAACCCAGTCATGAGGGTTCATTTTTAATACAAAATCTTAAAGCTGAGTAAATAAGATTTCCATGGATGTACGGTTTGAAATCAAAATACCTTTCAAGTTGTCCGAACGGAGTTCTCAGCAATGCATATTGCTACTAAGTTTTGATGTATTTACAGTAGAAAATGTACAAAACATTTTCATGGAACATGATCTTTATTTAATGTTGTAATGAGTTTTGGCTTAAAAGAAAATTCAATCATTTTGACACATACAATGTATTTTTGAGTATTGCTATAAATATACCCCAGAGACTTTTGTGCTGCAGGGTCACAAATGTTATATATATATATATATATATATATATATATATATATATATATATATATATATATATATATATATATAAAAGTACAATGAAAGGTTCCTGATTCTTCTGTGGCATAGTAGCAAAAAATGTGTTATGATTACGAGTGTAGGAGTCATGGGAAGAGCAACATGTAGAATTTTTGACTCAGCATGATATTTAGATTAAAAGAATATTCTTGATCTGTTTTAAATTTAGAACCTCCGCTATCACAGAGCTGACCGAAGTCAGTTTGAGCAGCATGTGATATCTAAACAGAGCAGCGCATGAATGATCTGAAGGACGCCTGCGAGAGCACACACTCGGCTGTCTGCAGCTCGCTCACTCTCTCTCTCTCTCTCTCTCTCTCTCTCTCTCTCTCTCTCACCGGCTGACAGGAGACCCCCAGAGCAGTGGAGCAATGCCAAGGAGAACACAAACATCGTGGGCTTGGCTTGGACCCAATGCCAAGGAATTGGGCGCAGGGGGTGTGCTGGGAGGCATCCACACCGTCCCGAACGGGCCAGACACGAGCCGTGGACACAATAGAAGAGGCCGTACGTGAGAGCCACAGGTGTACAGCACATGATGTGTGTGCTGCGATATTTCCATCAGAAGATGAAACTTAAATCTTTATAGAAAAGACGCAAGAAATTACGTAAACCATCAACTTGTCAGGTTTTCTATTAACAACAATTCTGTGAATTTACAGATAATTGCTCACTACACAGCGGGCTTAAATTTAAAATCTCGGATCTGCGAGCAAATTCAGACTAGGACATGAACAGGGCATTTTAAAACCAAGAAACATTGTGTCGTGTATTGTGTAAGATACTTCGCTATTCCTGTTTCAGTATAAAATGTGTTACACTGATCATGTGAGCTTTAAATAAATGGTCTTGCGCTGAAATATAAGAGATGATCTTCGAATTCTCAAATCATGCTCCGCAACGTAAAGGGTTTTTTTGTAAACAAACAAATGCAGCTCGGATTCTGGTGCTATTAAAGCAAACAGATTTGATGAAAGTAATGTTTTTTTAAATAATTATTTGTGGTTTTTGAACCTCGTTTAATGTGAAAAGCAAGAGTAAAGAATTACGTGGCGAGGAAATCAGTAGAAAGAAATAAATGTGTGCAACAAAACAATCTGAAAACAAAAACAGTGGAAAATCTCTCTCTATATATATAGATATATGTGTGTGTGTGTGTGTGTGTGTGTGTGTGTGTGTGTGTAGTTCTATTAAAAATTTTAATAATACAACAGTAATTTGTAATAAAATAAATCTGAAATACTGATCCACTACTTTGATTATTATTCATTTTTATTAAAAATTCATTTTCAAGTCAAGTATATTGTGGTCATGGCTCTGAATAAAAAAATAAATAAATAAATAAATATATATATATATATATATATATATATATATATATAAATAAAAAAAAAAAAACAGCAAACAACAGATCATCTAGCGCATTCAGAACAAAGATTACGAGTGATATATATTTGCGCAACTGTTAACGTCTCCAGCATGTGTTAAAAGATTCTGTCTAATGTGATTTCTGAGCTCACCAGGTGCATTTTGCAAAAAAAAAAATTATAATAATCCCTGTGCTTGATAACGTCTGTTTCTTATCTTCATTTAAGGCCTATACACCGTCAACTGCTTCTGGATGCACGCCAAACAAATGCGCACAATTCCGAAATGCACGTGTGCGCGCTAACGACTCCTCCGAACCCCAAAATATCACAGAAAGCTGCGTGCTGCGAATCCGAACTGCAAATATTGTTTCAAAAAAAAAACTTGATTGGAGGCAAGGACACGAAATGTTTAGGAGCAATGAGCACAGTGGGCGCAAGCGTCTATATTACTGCTCCCCGGGGTGAAATCTATACTCCAATAAATTGAATTAATTACCTTTAGCGTAAGATAAGAGATTTATACTGAGCCTGTTGTGGGAATGATACACTTGGGAGAAGAGATAGCAATTCGGGGTATTAACCATTATAAATACAGTTATCACGTTTCCTGAAGGCAGTAATCAGATTCTCAAAGAAAACACACACACACACACACACACTCTCTATCACTTTCCCTCTCGTAAAGGACTTAGAGCACCCCCTATCAGCTTCAACAGTGCACATTTACACTCCACTGAAGCTTTGCAAACCAGCAAACACGACACTCATAAAATAAACCCAAATATTGTGCAGTGGAACAGAGACTCGCCTATAATATTTGCCAAGTCAGGTCAGACGAGTCCGATCAGCGGGTAACCGCACGTCCATCAAACAGCTCTCGGCTAACACGGTCTGTGAAATAAGTTCTCTCGAAGGCAGCGCTAACACACACACACACACACACACACACACGAAAAGGGTGGACATCACCATAAAGTCGCTCCTAAAGACGAGAGCCACTTGTAAAAGGCCGATGTGACCCTTTCCGCTCTCGGAAATCAAAGGCGCTGTGGTCCGGCTGCGGTTCATGCCTTGCGTTTTATTAGCGTGATGACCAGCGGCCGCTAAAAGATCACGGAAAACATCATGTGAGCATTCAAAGAGCTGACATTCACGGCCATTAAAGAGTCGTTTTACATTTTAAGAGCCAGTAAGGGCCCTAATGGACGGCCCCCACCCACATTTTAGCGTTCCGCGCAAGCCGAGCTACTCATGCAATGAATCATACATGTTCGCGCCGTCAACATGCGTCTTACGAAGAAAAAAGGCTAAACTAACGAGTTTCTTCTGAGCTGAGGCGGTTTGCGGAAATCTCTATATGAGCGTTTTCGTCTCTTAGACTTCCTCAAGAGCCCGTATTTGCGCCTGCGAGAGCCCTGCCATTTTAGGTCGTGGCTTGAGACGTTTTCTTTAGCGCGCGCACCTGTACGTTTACATGCGGGCGGAGAGTGCACCCCGCGTTTATTTCGAGACGTCAAGTATGCTGATATTCCTGTTCCTTGCTTTTCTCTTTGAGCGTGATCTATAGGTCTTGTCGCTCCGGGGCAGAATCTCTCTATTGTGCAACCTCCAGCTAACTGACATGTTTTGTGCCAAAAGCATTGACATAGCCAAATGAGGGCACTTTGGTTTTCCCCTGCAGACAGACAGACACCCCCAGAAAGAGCCCGCGAAGACTGGAATGGAGGTTGGCGTGCAAACCTGAACGGAGTCCACTTAAAAAGTGTCGGTTTACACTCTGTACACATGCGATAGAGTGTATAGAGCGCACAATGTAAACTGCGCGTTAGCCAACTGACACACACACACACACACCGGCAGACTAATTATGTTTGAACTAAACACGTATTTGAGACACAGTATAATTATTCCGCTCAGCACACTTACACGGGATGGCTTTTGCTGTGCAAACATACATATTTAAGCAGGAAATAATGTACGAGACGTTTCGGTATTTATCAGTCACGACAACTGAAAAGGCACCCAAAAAATGCATCCTGAGAAAAATATAAAAACCTCTGCTTAATAGGTGAAGTAACCTGGCAAGACTGGCAGCGGTTTGAATTTAAAGGCCACCGGCTCTCTGTAAGCCCACCCACTCCTTTAACACATTTTTTTCTCATCTCACGTCTTCACGTTTTCTAAAAGGACAACATCGGAATCAGTAACAAGGCAAATTTTGACGTGTAAAGACCATCTACTCACTACTGAATCAGATATTTCAGGAAGGCACGCCTTCGCATTGCACCCACATTCTCGGCGAAACCAGAAATGCCAAAATGAATAACAAGTTAATCAGAAATCTTTTAATTGCTCGATCAATACAAACACATCTTAAGCTTAAACAGATAAATTAATTTTTTTGAAATAAATAGCGTGTGCGTACGGATTAAATCACGTTAGTGATAGGCCTGTGTAATGTCTAAAACTGTGGATAAACTTTCCTGGTCTTTTATTGTTTATGGCTGCAATCCCTGTTATAATCGTTTGCGAACATTACGTGAAGATTATATGATAAATTATACAGAATAGGTCTTTATATTTTTTTTTTTATGTAAGCACTTTCCATGATGTTACTCTCAATAGTTTACATTGCAGCTAATTTGTTTTTATTGTGCAAGAAAGGCTTTTAAGGGAAGAAGAAAAAAAAAAAGCAGGCTAAAAGAAAGGGTTTAAACGGTTTTACGTGAAGTTTTACTGCTGGAAAGAGTGTGTAAAGCATCTTAGATGAAAGGATAAATTAAAGATGAACAAAAGGAGTGTGTTGTTTCGAAAGATCAACATCGAGGACACCATTTATATTAAAAACTGATTAAAAATGCATCAGCACATTCGTTTTTAAAAGTAAATAAAGACCAGAGTATCCAGCAAAGACGGAACATTTTAAATAAACTACATAAAGTAAACTTGGTAAGCCTTGTATGCCTGTGTATAGCCTATGTGTGACGATAATAGAAAATAGGTGAGGAGTGTGTGAGTGTGTGTGTGTGTGTGTGTGTGTGTGTGTGTGTGTGTGTGTGTGTGTGTGTGTGTGTGTGTGTGCGTGTGGAGTGGGACAGAGCAGATGAACGCGTGGGTCTCACAAAACTGTATGTTATGATTTATGGTTTTATGTGGAGCGCTTTCGGTTTGTTCAAAACGGTAATTCACAATAAATGAGGAGAAAGTATCACCACGCTAGAACGCACCGATAATGTTTAAAATGAAAATAAACACGATGGAAACTAACAGGCCTCAATTGTCGGTAAGAGGTTATCGATTAAAAAAAAATAGCTTAAACGCAATGAGTAAGCCTGCGATCGGCTCGCTTTTTGTGGTTCTAAATAAGTTTAGTTAGCGTTTTATAGCCTACCTCCACCAGACTCGGCGGTGGTTTTGCGAGCTCACGTTTTAGTTGCAGATATCAAGCGAGAAACAAACAAAGCGAGCAAACGAGAAAGAAAGTTTTCTGTGCCCCTGTGCTTGATGGTAATGAGGGAATGGCAGTGCGGTCGGCGTGAAGAAGGTGACAGAGGTCTTGTACTCACTCGGTAGGTTCTCCCTCTGTGTGAGGGACAGATGCTGTGGGTTGCCTTGCTTCCGTCGGGACATCGCCCCGCATTTACAGCAGCATCTCACGGACGCTCGGACTAATGCGCGCGCTCCAGAAACTTTCCTCCTCGGCCCCGGTACCGTTCCACCGCGCTAGTTCTAGTCGTTATCGCGGCACGAACTAACACTTGTACTCTGCGAACAGACTAAACGGCGTTCGGCTGTCGTGTGGCATCAACTAAGTGCCACTTAACCTGAGATAGCGACGCGCGAACGCCGCTCCGACCCCCGCAGCAGCGACAGCCTCGATTCCAAAACACTTGTCTTAAAATTCTTTAAAAAGCCCTAAAAGCGGTCGCTGTCCTGCTATAATGGAAATCCAAGATCCGCGGACGGCGTGCTCGCCAGGTGAGAGAAGTCTTTGGCACTGTCCTCCATGTGCGCTTGGCATCAGAGCGCGGAATGGCTCAACCTCTGAAGACAACACCTCCTCTCCAGATCAATCGGGACCCGAGCAATTACGTCTCGCGTTCACGCTGCTCTCAGGGAGGACCCAGCGCCTGTGTGTGTGCGTGTGTGTGTGTGTGTGTGTGTGTGTGTGTGTGTGTGTGGGGTTGCCTCTGAAGAATGGAATGGGATTCAAGTTCAAGTACGGACGTGATGTGACGCGTGGCGCTGGGGGCGACTAGCGGCGGCAGTCTGGGGACAGAGGGTCTCCGTGCCCACCGGCAACGCTCCAGTCACCGCACACTGCTAAAAAAAGACCTTGCGAAGTGTACGGGTGCGGAAAACGGGGGCACAAAAATTCAGTGACAAAACGTTAACGGCGTTTTTGAGACTTGCGCCGGATGGCATTTGTGTGCTGGTTCTCTTCGCAGGTCAAAATCGTGCATTTCGTTCAATGGAATAAAAGGATGCAGCCTTGACCAACATACTTCAACAAGTTACATTTCATTTTGCACCTCAAATACGACTTGTTCAAAACAGAAGAGCGCACGAATTAAAAGTGCTGCACAAACACAAAACCCCATCAGCGTTGACGTGACGCGTAGTAAAATAATGCATTGCACGTTGCGTAACAAAAGAGTAATCGACCTAAAACTCTGCGAGGAATAAAACTGATGATAAATAAAATAACCTACTGTTAAAAGTTGTGCGTCACTTTTTGGGACGTCATTTACAGGTTTTCACTGCAAATTGTGAGATAAAATAAGATTAAATATCTGTTTTAATATTTTAATATGTGATATTTTTTATCAAAAAAACTTATATATATATGCTTTTTAAATTACTTTTAATGCCAAAGCTAAAATAAATTGTCCAGTCAAATAAAAAATTATTTGTATTTTTAATTTACAAAAAAAAATCGTCTTATTACACTGTCTTGTGGATATAACATAAGAACTAGGCATTTTAGCGAAATTAAAGCAAAAACTGTGTTGTTGTATTTTAATAAAACCATTGTGCTTACTAACACACCACTGTTTTGTTTTTTGTGCATTTAATTTACAATAATAAAGATAATAATTGATAAACCAATATGTGCTACACATTGTAGATCGCCAATGCTGAGATTCAAGGTACATAATTGTGTGTTACACCCCCTGCACTGTTTCTATTAAAGCCAATAGCGCCACCTGATGGTCTTCAATAACCCTAAAGCGCGTTCACTGAGGTTCAACCACATCTGCTCCAGATCAACACACAGAAAGGAAAAAGGAGCACTAGGTTAGTTGTCACAAGGGCTGTATTATTCCATCTCATACTGAAGGTTAGGCCATTGCATAGGCCTAAATAGGTTTTTATTGCAGTTTGTTTTGTTGGTCTCAAACACGTAAAACATTACGCTTTGCAAATCATAAGAATTTTACAATTTTAGGTACGCTGTCTACGCTTCTTAGAGAAGTTTAAAACAGTCTATCTTCAAAATAAATCGAAAGCACCCTAATAAATAGCGACTGCAGAATCCTATAGCATATACAATTTTAATATTGTCTTAACGTTACATTAGCAGATGCAACCAATTTGTGAAGCACGTTTTAAAATTCTCACTAAAAGCCGTCTTGCCTGCTTTCCATCACAGCAGATGAACTATGATAAATGGCCTATCACTTCACACCGAGGCAATAACATGCATACAGTGTATACAGTCAGTGTAGTCAAGCCCCAGAGCAAAGTCAGATTCATCAATAAAACATGATTTTTTCCATTAAGGGTTACCGTTGTTGCCTCTGGGGGAGGAACACCATTATACAATGGCAACACACAAATAAAGTTTATGCTGTTAGTTCGGTCGTGTCTCAATAGTGACTTGCCTACATTCAGGTAGACTGCATTTTTTTGGGCATCACAGACACGTTCTCACACGCTCACACGGCTCAGTGACCTGGAACGCTTACATGGTGTAAAAATACACGCTAGGTTTTGAAACTAGCTTTCTCTTAACTCTGAAACGTGTGGATGGGGATGAAGAATGGAACACGCCGTGCAGGACTTTTTGGGGCACGGAAGCTTTGGATGTTGTGGATATTTCTGTATATGATCTTTTAGGTTGAACCCACTGCACGCTTTACAATGACTTATAAGCATCTAATAAACCCTTTGTGCCAAAAACAAATAAACAAAAAGCCTATATAAATGTAAACATAACTATATGTGAAATAAACAATATTTAAAAGGCTATTTTATTTTTAATTTTTTTTCGTAATAATAATAATCTCATTTTTCTAAACTTTTTACACTCAACAGATGGAAAAGTATTAAATAATATCACTAATAAAACCATTTTAATACAAATATAATCATTCATTGTTATATATATATGTGTGTATATATATATATATATATATATATATATATATATATATATATATATGCAATGATGTAATATTTGCTCATAAAAGGCCTATGTAATTATATTTAAATGAACTTGACAAAGAAACTATAAACTGTTTAATAAAAGGTACTTCATTAAAACATAGATCAGACTCCTAAAATTGTGGTCAATTACGCCCTCTAGTGGACTTATTTACACAACTCAATCTTCACAATTCACTCTTTTTTTTTTTCTCAAAAAAATGATCGGGCCCGGTCAATTATACCGTTTAAAGTGGATGAACATGCATTAAATTGTCTTTTAATTTATCAAAGCTAAATTCAGTACTGTATAAACAAACGCAGAACCTCATTTAGAACAATTAGCAAACATCAGTGAACAGCAATGACAAATGATGAAGAACTACCAATTAATTATTAAATGACATGAGCAGTCTTCTGTTTTACTGGGACTGTGGTTATAAAATGCATCGCTTAATTACCCAAGTGTTCTGTTTCAGCTACTAGTGATCAATATCTTTTTTAATTTTTTATTTTACTTTAACGTTCAAAATAAATAGTAGTTCCTGAAGGGTGGCTAGGTAACACCAGTAGCAATTTTGTTATGTATTTCACAAATATTTACTTAATAAATACAATTTATTTAGAATAAACATATTTAGAAACATAACCATCCATCACAATGAGAAGAATAGATAGAAGAATATATTTCTGATGTGCAGCAAAAAATAAGGGAGCTGCACAAATTAGTGGGGTGGCTTTAAAAAAAGAGGTAGAAAAAATAAAATTCTAATTTCCACCATTTGGGCAATAGTTATTCGTTTCCAATCAGCATAAAATGTTTGGAAACTGTAAGAAAATGTGTGTTTATATCAATCTAATGCACAGTGGCAAGGACAATTTGAGAGGCCAAATAATCTCCAAGAACCAATGCTGACACATTTTCATATTTACCAAGTGTTCTAATATTTTTGGCCATGGATAGATAGATAGATAGATAGATAGATAGATAGATAGATAGATAGATAGATAGATAGATAGATAGATAGATAGATAGATAGATAGATGAAAAATAGCAAAGATTTATGCATTTTTTTTTTTTACATTTTTATTATGCTTACAATCACATTACATAAATTCAAACACAATACACATAAACCTTAAATGCTTACAAATATTCCATTAAACATATAAATATATGACACAAATGCTTTAAGCCATCTGGTCCCAGTTGCTGGTCTCGGATTTTGATCTCCCTTTTTTCTGGAGGTGACCAGCTCACACCTGCATTGTCCTGTTAAAGGAACAGACAGAATGATGCAACACTAAGCAGATTAAAACAAAATATGCAATGCTTTTACCATTTCAGCATGAGGGTGGTTTATGATATGAAAAGGATATGATACCTTTTTAAGTAAGTCCAAGTAAAACTTCATGTCGAGCTGGGACACGGGCTGCGGGTCTTCGTGTTTTTGCCTCCTCACTTTAGGCTTCCATTGGCACCTTGCTGATTTCCACGCACACTACTTTTTGTGGAGATGGCTCACACACATCCATACTGTCCTGCTGAAATAACAGACATAACTACTTAACACTGGGCACTTTTAAAGAGTGCTTCTTAAATCCAAATATACATCTTTCTATCATGTGGAAATATAAAGTCATGATATTTTAAATAACGAACCTAGATAACATTGTAGCTTAGGTGAAGACAATGATAAGAACTTACTGATGCCTTCTGCTGCCTCCGCTGCCGCTGCTGCTGTTTCCACTGCTCCCTCCGCTTCTGCTTCTGCTGCTCTGTGATTCTAGGGTTTGCTCCGTGTCGGCGAGAGCTTCCCTGTAAAGTCCCAGAATACACAGGCACCACTTTTGCAGACCTGGAGGCGCAAGTACTTCCTGGGTGGAAGAGAGAGGCACGCCCAGCTGCTCAGCAAGCCTCCGTTTTTCTGCCTTCATGGTTCTGGTGGGCACTGACGCTTCCTTCCCAGTAGGCAGTGGAGAGCTGGCAATCACTCCTGCTTCCTGTGAGGTCCCGCTATATACAGAGCCCCTGCCAGGTAAAGGAGCAACCTTCGGGCACATGGAAGGAGAGGCTGGAGGCTTCTGCTGGAGCAGTTCCTTCCTCAGCCGCTCAGGTATTTTAAGCCCTCCCGGGCTCTTTTGGGCCAAGGGTTCTGCCTTCTCAGGAGAGGCCCTGCGGGACACCTGCAACAGCTCCTCTCAGCCGCTCCGGTATCTTGAGCCTCTGCTTCCCTGGGTCTTTTGGGCCACTGGTGCTGCCTTCTCTGAAGAGGCTTGGGGCTTCTGCTGCTCCATCTCCTGCCTCGGTGGCTCAGGGACCTTTAAATTTTGCGGCCGTGAGGCAGGCACACGAGCTTCCAGGTCATCAGCGGCCTTTAGCAAATGCTGCCTCAGATGCTCAGGGATCCTTAGTTTGCCACGTTGCCGGGAACAAGTGGGCACAGGATGACCTCGCGGGGTGTCACCAGCCACAGGTGGTCCCTGAGGGGACCTGGCAGGGATAGGGGCTACCTGAGGCTCCTTCTTCCTCGGCTGCTTAGTGGTCTTCAGCGAGTTCCCACACTCAGCCTTCTTAGATCCACCAAGCACAGATGGTCCCTGAGGCTTCTTCTGCCTCCACCTGGTCCATTGGTCCGTGGTCTTCAGCGTTGCATCTGAGAACCCTGAGCGCAGAGACCCAGCCTTCTCTGATGCATTGTTGAAGACCAGGGATGAGGTGTGGTCCCTCTTTTTAGCACAGGCAGGCACGGGTGCGTCCTTTTGGGACCCGGAAAGCATGCGTGCACCCTGTGTCTTCTTCTGCCTCCACGGTTCCTTGGTAGTCAGTGTTGCATCTGAGAAGCCTGAGCGCGGGGACTCAGCCTTCTCAAATTCATCACTGAAGGCCAGGGATGTGGGGCATGAAGTTTTCCTTCCTCTATCGTTCCCCACCAGTCAGGTGAGGTGAAGTTCCCATATTCAGGCTCCTCATCTATAGGAAGGAGACCTCCGTTATGGCCCACCACCGCCCTGCAGCGAGGGCAGTGCTGAGCTCATCTGAGAGCTCAGAAGATGGTGACTGCACTGCACTCTCAGGAATGGGGATAGCTGACATAGTCATGTTGATTGCTGAATCGATGATGAACGATAAATGAACAATACTGCCGTTTATTTGTAAAACACTCTGGCAGAAAGAGAAAGGCAAGAGAAAATTTAAACAGTTAAACACTTAAACATTTAAGAGGCTGAAAGTTGGTGATTTTTATTAATTTTGTTTTACCAACTAACAATTTACTGCACCATGTTTTGTTCATAGACAGATAATGCTTGGTTAAAAATCAAGAATTATAAGAAAATTTAATCTATGTATAGAAGCAGAATTATTAACAACTCTATGTTATAAAACATCAACTAATTGCTGAAATCAGTCATTGCCTTCATCATTATTTACATATCAACCTCCATCAAAATGTCCACACGGAGCTCTACTGCACGCCTGTGTATCTCAAAGCACAAAGTTAATTTTTTCTCCGAGTTATGAACATTTTAAGCATAAAAAACTAATTCAGATGTAAAGAGCATACTCACAATCACTCGCCAAAACTCGCTACAATTTGAATGATGCATCTGCACTCATATTTATAGACTACTCGCCGAACGTTCTGTTGGAATGCGGCGATCATGACGACGCAATAGCTGGCCGCTCACTGTTCTAATTGGCTGAAAATGATCTTAAAAATACACAAGGAAATGTGACAATTATTACAAACAATTATATGAATAAAATAATATCCAAAATGCGTCAATTTATTGCACAAAATAAATATATAGGCGCTTTTATGTCTGCAGAGCGCAGCGCGTAAAGTTTTCATGTTAATGCCATAAACGGCGCTGCTGGTGATTATCGTTCACGGTTTTGGCTGTCAGGCAGATCTATGGGAATGATAAACCACAAATACATCACCACATGTTGTCTGGGACAGTTTCAAGAAAAAAAATTCCAGCATATTCGATTATAAGACGCGACTAAAAAATATTTATTTCATAATTATATTTACTAGAAATTCTTATTATCCATAAGCCTCAAAAAATTATATAAATATTTTCGTGATTCTTGTAAAATTAAAAATTAAAAGGAGTAATTGTGCAGATTCATTTCTACAGCCTTCTTTGATTTTCATATTTACCTAGTATTCTGATATTTCGTCGATGACTGGATAGATAGATAGATAGATAGATAGATAGATAGATAGATAGATAGATAGATAGATAGATAGATGGATGATAGATAGATAGATAGATAGATAGATAGATAGATAGATAGATAGATAGATAGATAGATGGATGGATAGATAGATAGATAGATAGATAGATAGATAGATAGATAGATAGATAGATAAATGAAAAATAGCAAAGATTTATGCATTTTTTTTTACATTTTTATTATGCTTACAATCACATTACATAAATTCAAACACAATACACATAAACCTTAAATGCTTACAAATATTCCATTAAACATATGAATATATGACACAAATGCTTTAAGCCATCTGGTCCCAGTTGCTGGTCTCGGATTTTGATCTCCCTTTTTTCTGGAGGTGACCAGCTCACACCTGCATTGTCCTGTTAAAGGAACAGACAGAATGATGCAACACTAAGCAGATTAAAACAAAATATGCAATGCTTTTACCATTTCAGCATGAGGGTGGTTTATGATATGAAAAGGATAAGATACCGTTTTTAGTAAGTCCAAGTAAAACTTCATGTCGAGCTGGGACACGGGCTGCGGGTCTTCGTGTTTTTGCCTCCTCACTTTAGGCTTCCGTGGCACCTTGCTGATTTCCACGCACACTACTTTTTGTGGAGATGGCTCACACACATCCATACTGTCCTGCTGAAATAACAGACATAACTACTTAACACTGGGCACTTTTAAAGAGTGCTTCTTAAATCCAAATATACATCTTTCTATCATGTGGAAATATAAAGTCATGATATTTTAAATAACGAACCTAGATAACATTGTAGCTTAGGTGAAGACAATGATAAGAACTTACTGATGCCTTCTGCTGCCTCCGCTGCCTCTGCTGCTGTTTCCACTGCTCCCTCCGCTTCTGCTTCTGCTGCTCTGTGATTCTAGGGTTTGCTCCGTGTCGGCGAGAGCTTCCCTGTAAAGTCCCAGAATACACAGGCACCACTTTTGCAGACCTGGAGGGCGCAAGTACTTCCTGGGTGGAAGAGAGAGGCACGCCCAGCTGCTCAGCAAGCCTCCGTTTTTCTGCCTTCATGGTTCTGGTGGGCACTGGCGCTTCCTTCCCAGTAGGCAGTGGAGAGCTGGCAATCACTCCTGCTTCCGGTGAGGTCCCGCTATATACAGAGCCCCTGCCAGGTAAAGGAGCAACCTTCGGGCACATGGAAGGAGAGGCTGGAGGCTTCTGCTGGAGCAGTTCCTTCCTCAGCCGCTCAGGTATTTTAAGCCCTCCCGGGCTCTTTTTGGGCCAAGGGTTCTGCCTTCTCAGGAGAGGCCCTGCGGGGGACACCTGCAACAGCTCCTCTCAGCCGCTCCGGTATCTTGAGCCTCTGCTTCCCTGGGTCTTTTGGGCCACTGGTGCTGCCTTCTCTGAAGAGGCTTGGGGCTTCTGCTGCTCCATCTCCTGCCTCGGTGGCTCAGGGACCTTTAAATTTTGCGGCCGTGAGGCAGGCACACGAGCTTCCAGGTCATCAGCGGCCTTTAGCAAATGCTGCCTCAGATGCTCAGGGATCCTTAGTTTGCCACGTTGCCGGGAACAAGTGGGCACAGGATGACCTCGCGGGGTGTCAGCAGCCACAGGTGGTCCCTGAGGGGACCTGGCAGGGATAGGGGCTACCTGAGGCTCCTTCTTCCTCGGCTGCTTAGTGGTCTTCAGCGAGTTCCCACACTCAGCCTTCTTAGATCCACCAAGCACAGATGGTCCCTGAGGCTTCTTCTGCCTCCACCTGGTCCATTGGTCCGTGGTCTTCAGCGTTGCATCTGAGAACCCTGAGCGCAGAGACCCAGCCTTCTCTGATGCATTGTTGAAGACCAGGGATGAGGTGTGGTCCCTCTTTTTAGCACAGGCAGGCACGGTGCGTCCTTTTGGGACCCGGAAAGCATGCGTGCACCCTGTGTTCTTCTTCTGCCTCCACGGTTCCTTGGTAGTCAGTGTTGCATCTGAGAAGCCTGAGCGCGGGGACTCAGCCTTCTCAAATTCATCACTGAAGGCCAGGGATGTGGGGCATGAAGTTTTCCCTTCCTCTATCGTTCCCCACCAGTCAGGTGAGGTGAAGTTCCCATATTCAGGCTCCTCATCTATAGGAAGGGAGACCTCCGTTATGGCCCACCACCGCCCTGCAGCGAGGGCAGTGCTGAGCTCATCTGAGAGCTCAGAAGATGGTGACTGCACTGCACTCTCAGGAATGGGGATAGCTGACATAGTCATGTTGATTGCTGAATCGATGATGAACGATAAATGAACAATACTGCCGTTTATTTGTAAAACACTCTGGCAGAAAGAGAAAGGCAAGAGAAAATTTAAACAGTTAAACACTTAAACATTTAAGAGGCTGAAAGTTGGTGATTTTTATTAATTTTGTTTTACCAACTAACAATTTACTGCACCATGTTTTGTTCATAGACAGATAATGCTTGGTTAAAAATCAAGAATTATAAGAAAATTTAATCTATGTATAGAAGCAGAATTATTAACAACTCTATGTTATAAAACATCAACTAATTGCTGAAATCAGTCATTGCCTTCATCATTATTTACATATCAACCTCCATCAAAATGTCCACACGGAGCTCTACTGCACGCCTGTGTATCTCAAAGCACAAAGTTAATTTTTTCTCCGAGTTATGAACATTTTAAGCATAAAAAACTAATTCAGATGTAAAGAGCATACTCACAATCACTCGCCAAAACTCGCTACAATTTGAATGATGCATCTGCACTCATATTTATAGACTACTCGCCGAACGTTCTGTTGGAATGCGGCGATCATGACGACGCAATAGCTGGCCGCTCACTGTTCTAATTGGCTGAAAATGATCTTAAAAATACACAAGGAAATGTGACAATTATTACAAACAATTATATGAATAAAATAATATCCAAAATGCGTCAATTTATTGCACAAAATAAATATATAGGCGCTTTTATGTCTGCAGAGCGCAGCGCGTAAAGTTTTCATGTTAATGCCATAAACGGCGCTGCTGGTGATTATCGTTCACGGTTTTGGCTGTCAGGCAGATCTATGGGAATGATAAACCACAAATACATCACCACATGTTGTCTGGGACAGTTTCAAGAAAAAAAATTCCAGCATATTCGATTATAAGACGCGACTAAAAAATATTTATTTCATAATTATATTTACTAGAAATTCTTATTATCCATAAGCCTCAAAAAATTATATAAATATTTTCGTGATTCTTGTAAAATTAAAAAATTAAAAGGAGTAATTGTGCAGATTCATTTCTACAGCCTTCTTTGATTTTCATATTTACCTAGTATTCTGATATTTCGTCGATGACTGGATAGATAGATAGATAGATAGATAGATAGATAGATAGATAGATAGATAGATAGATAGATAGATGGATAGATAGATAGATAGATAGATAGATAGATAGATAGATAGATAGATAGATAGATAGAATGATAGATAGATAGATAGATAGATAGATAAATGAAAAATAGCAAAGATTTATGCATTTTTTTTTTACATTTTTATTATGCTTACAATCACATTACATAAATTCAAACACAATACACATAAACCTTAAATGCTTACAAATATTCCATTAAACATATGAATATATGACACAAATGCTTTAAGCCATCTGGTCCCAGTTGCTGGTCTCGGATTTTGATCTCCCTTTTCTCTGGAGGTGACCAGCTCACACCTGCATTGTCCTGTTAAAGGAACAGACAGAATGATGCAACACTAAGCAGATTAAAACAAAATATGCAATGCTTTTACCATTTCAGCATGAAGGTGGTTTATGATATGAAAAGGATATGATACCTTTTTAAGTAAGTCCAAGTAAAACTTCATGTCGAGCTGGGACACGGGCTGCGGGTCTTCGTGTTTTTGCCTCCTCACTTTAGGCTTCCGTGGCACCTTGCTGATTTCCACGCACACTACTTTTTGTGGAGATGGCTCACACACATCCATACTGTCCTGCTGAAATAACAGACATAACTACTTAACACTGGGCACTTTTAAAGAGTGCGTCTTAAATCCAAATATACATCTTTCTATCATGTGGAAATATAAAGTCATGATATTTTAAATAACGAACCTAGATAACATTGTAGCTTAGGTGAAGACAATGATAAGAACTTACTGATGCCTTCTGCTGCCTCCGCTGCCTCTGCTGCTGTTTCCACTGCTCCCTCCGCTTCTGCTTCTGCTGCTCTGTGATTCTAGGGTTTGCTCCGTGTCGGCGAGAGCTTCCCTGTAAAGTCCCAGAATACACAGGCACCACTTTTGCAGACCTGGAGGGCGCAAGTACTTCCTGGGTGGAAGAGAGAGGCACGCCCAGCTGCTCAGCAAGCCTCCGTTTTTCTGCCTTCATGGTTCTGGTGGGCACTGACGCTTCCTTCCCAGTAGGCAGTGGAGAGCTGGCAATCACTCCTGCTTCCGGTGAGGTCCCGCTATATACAGAGCCCCTGCCAGGTAAAGGAGCAACCTTCGGGCACATGGAAGGAGAGGCTGGAGGCTTCTGCTGGAGCAGTTCCTTCCTCAGCCGCTCAGGTATTTTAAGCCCTCCCGGGCTCTTTTGGGCCAAGGGTTCTGCCTTCTCAGGAGAGGCCCTGCGGGACACCTGCAACAGCTCCTCTCTCAGCCGCTCCGGTATCTTGAGCCTCTGCTTCCCCTGGGTCTTTTGGGCCACTGGTGCTGCCTTCTCTGAAGAGGCTTGGGGCTTCTGCTGCTCCATCTCCTGCCTCGGTGGCTCAGGGACCTTTAAATTTTGCGGCCGTGAGGCAGGCACACGAGCTTCCAGGTCATCAGCGGCCTTTAGCAAATGCTGCCTCAGATGCTCAGGGATCCTTAGTTTGCCACGTTGCCGGGAACAAGTGGGCACAGGATGACCTCGCGGGGTGTCAGCAGCCACAGGTGGTCCCTGAGGGGACCTGGCAGGGATAGGGGCTACCTGAGGCTCCTTCTTCCTCGGCTGCTTAGTGGTCTTCAGCGAGTTCCCACACTCAGCCTTCTTAGATCCACCAAGCACAGATGGTCCCTGAGGCTTCTTCTGCCTCCACCTGGTCCATTGGTCCGTGGTCTTCAGCGTTGCATCTGAGAACCCTGAGCGCAGAGACCCAGCCTTCTCTGATGCATTGTTGAAGACCAGGGATGAGGTGTGGTCCCTCTTTTTAGCACAGGCAGGCACGGGTGCGTCCTTTTGGGACCCGGAAAGCATGCGCGTGCACCCTGTGTCTTCTTCTGCCTCCACGGTTCCTTGGTAGTCAGTGTTGCATCTGAGAAGCCTGAGCGCGGGGACTCAGCCTTCTCAAATTCATCACTGAAGGCCAGGGATGTGGGGCATGAAGTTTTCCCTTCCTCTATCGTTCCCCACCAGTCAGGTGAGGTGAAGTTCCCATATTCAGGCTCCTCATCTATAGGAAGGAGACCTCCGTTATGGCCCACCACCGCCCTGCAGCGAGGGCAGTGCTGAGCTCATCTGAGAGCTCAGAAGATGGTGACTGCACTGCACTCTCAGGAATGGGGATAGCTGACATAGTCATGTTGATTGCTGAATCGATGATGAACGATAAATGAACAATACTGCCGTTTATTTGTAAAACACTCTGGCAGAAAGAGAAAGGCAAGAGAAAATTTAAACAGTTAAACACTTAAACATTTAAGAGGCTGAAAGTTGGTGATTTTATTAATTTTGTTTTACCAACTAACAATTTACTGCACCATGTTTTGTTCATAGACAGATAATGCTTGGTTAAAAATCAAGAATTATAAGAAAATTTAATCTATGTATAGAAGCAGAATTATTAACAACTCTATGTTATAAAACATCAACTAATTGCTGAAATCAGTCATTGCCTTCATCATTATTTACATATCAACCTCCATCAAAATGTCCACACGGAGCTCTACTGCACGCCTGTGTATCTCAAAGCACAAAGTTAATTTTTCTCTCGAGTTATGAACATTTTAAGCATAAAAACTAATTCAGATGTAAAGAGCATACTCACAATCACTCGCCAAAACTCGCTACAATTTGAATGATGCATCTGCACTCATATTTATAGACTACTCGCCGAACGTTCTGTTGGAATGCGGCGATCATGACGACGCAATAGCTGGCCGCTCACTGTTCTAATTGGCTGAAAATGATCTTAAAAATACACAAGGAAATGTGACAATTATTACAAACAATTATATGAATAAAATAATATCCAAAATGCGTCAATTTATTGCACAAAATAAATATATAGGCGCTTTTATGTCTGCAGAGCGCAGCGCGTAAGTTTTCATGTTAATGCCATAAACGGCGCTGCTGGTGATTATCGTTCACGGTTTTGGCTGTCAGGCAGATCTATCGGAATGATAAACCACAAATACATCACCACATGTTGTCTGGGACAGTTTCAAGAAAAAAAATTCCAGCATATTCGATTATAAGACGCGACTAAAAAATATTTATTTCATAATTATATTTACTAGAAATTCTTATTATCCATAAGCCTCAAAAATTATATAAATATTTTCGTGATTCTTGTAAAATTAAAAATTAAAAGGAGTAATTGTGCAGATTCATTTCTACAGCCTTCTTTGATTTTCATATTTACCAAGTATTCTGATATTTCGTCGATGACTGGATAGATAGATAGATAGATAGATAGATGGATGGATAGATAGATAGATAGATAGATAGATAGATAGATAGATAGATAGATAGATAGATAGATAGAGATAGATAGATAAATGAAAAATAGCAAAGATTTATGCATTTTTTTTTACATTTTTATTATTATGCTTACAATCACATTACATAAATTCAAACACAATACACATAAACCTTAAATGCTTACAAATATTCCATTAAACATATGAATATATGACACAAATGCTTTAAGCCATCTGGTCCCAGTTGCTGGTCTCGGATTTTGATCTCCCTTTTTTCTGGAGGTGACCAGCTCACACCTGCATTGTCCTGTTAAAGGAACAGACAGAATGATGCAACACTAAGCAGATTAAAACAAAATATGCAATGCTTTTACCATTTCAGCATGAGGGTGGTTTATGATATGAAAAGGATAAGATACCGCTTTTAGTAAGTCCAAGTAAAACTTCATGTCGAGCTGGGACACGGGCTGCGGTCTTCGTGTTTTGCCTCCTCACTTTAGGCTTCCGTGGCACCTTGCTGATTTCCACGCACACTACTTTTTGTGGAGATGGCTCACACACATCCATACTGTCCTGCTGAAATAACAGACATAACTACTTAACACTGGGCACTTTTAAAGAGTGCTTCTTAAATCCAAATATACATCTTTCTATCATGTGGAAATATAAAGTCATGATATTTTAAATAACGAACCTAGATAACATTGTAGCTTAGGTGAAGACAATGATAAGAACTTACTGATGCCTTCTGCTGCCTCCGCTGCCTCTGCTGCTGTTTCCACTGCTCCTCCGCTTCTGCTTCTGCTGCTCTGTGATTCTAGGGTTTGCTCCGTGTCGCGAGAGCTTCCCTGTAAAGTCCCAGAATACACAGGCACCACTTTTGCAGACCTGGAGGGCGCAAGTACTTCCTGGGTGGAAGAGAGAGGCACGCCCAGCTGCTCAGCAAGCCTCCGTTTTTCTGCCTTCATGGTTCTGGTGGGCACTGACGCTTCCTTCCCAGTAGGCAGTGGAGAGCTGGCAATCACTCCTGCTTCCTGTGAGGTCCCGCTATATACAGAGCCCCTGCCAGGTAAAGGAGCAACCTTCGGGCACATGGAAGGAGAGGCTGGAGGCTTCTGCTGGAGCAGTTCCTTCCTCAGCCGCTCAGGTATTTTAAGCCCTCCCGGGCTCTTTTGGGCCAAGGGTTCTGCCTTCTCAGGAGAGGCCCTGCGGGACACCTGCAACAGCTCCTCTCTCAGCCGCTCCGGTATCTTGAGCCTCTGCTTCCCCTGGGTCTTTTGGGCCACTGGTGCTGCCTTCTCTGAAGAGGCTTGGGGCTTCTGCTGCTCCATCTCCTGCCTCGGTGGCTCAGGGACCTTTAAATTTTGCGGCCGTGAGGCAGGCACACGAGCTTCCAGGTCATCAGCGGCCTTTAGCAAATGCTGCCTCAGATGCTCAGGGATCCTTAGTTTGCCACGTTGCCGGGAACAAGTGGGCACAGGATGACCTCGCGGGGTGTCAGCAGCCACAGGTGGTCCCTGAGGGGACCTGGCAGGGATAGGGGCTACCTGAGGCTCCTTCTTCCTCGGCTGCTTAGTGGTCTTCAGCGAGTTCCCACACTCAGCCTTCTTAGATCCACCAAGCACAGATGGTCCCTGAGGCTTCTTCTGCCTCCACCTGGTCCATTGGTCCGTGGTCTTCAGCGTTGCATCTGAGAACCCTGAGCGCAGAGACCCAGCCTTCTCTGATGCATTGTTGAAGACCAGGGATGAGGTGTGGTCCCTCTTTTAGCACAGGCAGGCACGGGTGCGCCTTTTGGGACCCGGAAAGCATGCGTGCACCCTGTGTCTTCTTCTGCCTCCACGGTTCCTTGGTAGTCAGTGTTGCATCTGAGAAGCCTGAGCGCGGGGACTCAGCCTTCTCAAATTCATCACTGAAGGCCAGGGATGTGGGGCATGAAGTTTTCCCTTCCTCTATCGTTCCCCACCAGTCAGGTGAGGTGAAGTTCCCATATTCAGGCTCCTCATCTATAGGAAGGGAGACCTCCGTTATGGCCCACCACCGCCCTGCAGCGAGGGCAGTGCTGAGCTCATCTGAGAGCTCAGAAGATGGTGACTGCACTGCACTCTCAGGAATGGGGATAGCTGACATAGTCATGTTGATTGCTGAATCGATGATGAACGATAAATGAACAATACTGCCGTTTATTTGTAAAACACTCTGGCAGAAAGAGAAAGGCAAGAGAAAATTTAAACAGTTAAACACTTAAACATTTAAGAGGCTGAAAGTTGGTGATTTTTATTAATTTTGTTTTACCAACTAACAATTTACTGCACCATGTTTTGTTCATAGACAGATAATGCTTGGTTAAAAATCAAGAATTATAAGAAAATTTAATCTATGTATAGAAGCAGAATTATTAACAACTCTATGTTATAAAACATCAACTAATTGCTGAAATCAGTCATTGCCTTCATCATTATTTACATATCAACCTCCATCAAAATGTCCACACGGAGCTCTACTGCACGCCTGTGTATCTCAAAGCACAAAGTTAATTTTTCTCCGAGTTATGAACATTTTAAGCATAAAAAACTAATTCAGATGTAAAGAGCATACTCACAATCACTCGCCAAAACTCGCTACAATTTGAATGATGCATCTGCACTCATATTTATAGACTACTCGCCGAACGTTCTGTTGGAATGCGGCGATCATGACGACGCAATAGCTGGCCGCTCACTGTTCTAATTGGCTGAAAATGATCTTAAAAATACACAAGGAAATGTGACAATTATTACAAACAATTATATGAATAAAATAATATCCAAAATGCGTCAATTTATTGCACAAAATAAATATATAGGCGCTTTTATGTCTGCAGAGCGCAGCGCGCGTAAGTTTTCATGTTAATGCCATAAACGGCGCTGCTGGTGATTATCGTTCACGGTTTTGGCTGTCAGGCAGATCTATGGGAATGATAAACCACAAATACATCACCACATGTTGTCTGGGACAGTTTCAAGAAAAAATTCCAGCATATTCGATTATAAGACGCGACTAAAAATATTTATTTCATAATTATATTTACTAGAAATTCTTATTATCCATAAGCCTCAAAAAATTATATAAATATTTTCGTGATTCTTGTAAAATTAAAAATTAAAAGGAGTAATTGTGCAGATTCATTTCTACAGCCTTCTTTGATTTTCATATTTACCTAGTATTCTGATATTTCAATTCAGATGACTGGATAGATAGATAGATAGATAGATAGATAGATAGATAGATAGATAGATAGATAGATAGATAGATAGATAGATGGATGGATAGATAGATAGATAGATAGATAGATAGATAGATAGATAGATAGATAGATAGATAGATAAATGAAAAATAGCAAAGATTTATGCATTTTTTTTTACATTTTATTATGCTTACAATCACATTACATAAATTCAAACACAATACACATAAACCTTAAATGCTTACAAATATTCCATTAAACATATGAATATATGACACAAATGCTTTAAGCCATCTGGTCCCAGTTGCTGGTCTCGGGATTTTGATCTCCTTTTCTCTGGAGGTGACCAGCTCACACCTGCATTGTCCTGTTAAAGGAACAGACAGAATGATGCAACACTAAGCAGATTAAAACAAAATATGCAATGCTTTTACCATTTCAGCATGAAGGTGGTTTATGATATGAAAAGGATATGATACCTTTTAAGTAAGTCCAAGTAAAACTTCATGTCGAGCTGGGACACGGGCTGCGGGTCTTCGTGTTTTTGCCTCCTCACTTTAGGCTTCCGTGGCACCTTGCTGATTTCCACGCACACTACTTTTTGTGGAGATGGCTCACACACATCCATACTGTCCTGCTGAAATAACAGACATAACTACTTAACACTGGGCACTTTTAAAGAGTGCTTCTTAAATCCAAATATACATCTTTCTATCATGTGGAAATATAAAGTCATGATATTTTAAATAACGAACCTAGATAACATTGTAGCTTAGGTGAAGACAATGATAAGAACTTACTGATGCCTTCTGCTGCCTCCGCTGCCTCTGCTGCTGTTTCCACTGCTCCCTCGCTTCTGCTTCTGCTGCTCTGTGATTCTAGGGTTTGCTCCGTGTCGGCGAGAGCTTCCCTGTAAAGTCCCAGAATACACAGGCACCACTTTTGCAGACCTGGAGGGCGCAAGTACTTCCTGGGTGGAAGAGAGGCACGCCCAGCTGCTCAGCAAGCCTCCGTTTTTCTGCCTTCATGGTTCTGGTGGGCACTGACGCTTCCTTCCCAGTAGGCAGTGGAGAGCTGGCAATCACTCCTGCTTCCTGTGAGGTCCCGCTATATACAGAGCCCTGCCAGGTAAAGGAGCAACCTTCGGGCACATGGAAGGAGAGGCTGGAGGCTTCTGCTGGAGCAGTTCCTTCCTCAGCCGCTCAGGTATTTTAAGCCCTCCCGGGCTCTTTTGGGCCAAGGGTTCTGCCTTCTCAGGAGAGGCCCTGCGGGACACCTGCAACAGCTCCTCTCTCAGCCGCTCCGGTATCTTGAGCCTCTGCTTCCCCTGGGTCTTTTGGGCCACTGGTGCTGCCTTCTCTGAAGAGGCTTGGGGCTTCTGCTGCTCCATCTCCTGCCTCGGTGGCTCAGGGACCTTTAAATTTTGCGGCGTGAGGCAGGCACACGAGCTTCCAGGTCATCAGCGGCCTTTAGCAAATGCTGCCTCAGATGCTCAGGGATCCTTAGTTTGCCACGTTGCCGGGAACAAGTGGGCACAGGATGACCTCGCGGGGTGTCACCAGCCACAGGTGGTCCCTGAGGGGACCTGGCAGGGATAGGGGCTACCTGAGGCTCCTTCTTCCTCGGCTGCTTAGTGGTCTTCAGCGAGTTCCCACACTCAGCCTTCTTAGATCCACCAAGCACAGATGGTCCCTGAGGCTTCTTCTGCCTCCACCTGGTCCATTGGTCCGTGGTCTTCAGCGTTGCATCTGAGAACCCTGAGCGCAGAGACCCAGCCTTCTCTGATGCATTGTTGAAGACCAGGGATGAGGTGTGGTCCCTCTTTTTAGCACAGGCAGGCACGGGTGCGTCCTTTTGGGACCCGGAAAGCATGCGTGCACCCTGTGTCTTCTTCTGCCTCCACGGTTCCTTGGTAGTCAGTGTTGCATCTGAGAAGCCTGAGCGCGGGGACTCAGCCTTCTCAAATTCATCACTGAAGGCCAGGGATGTGGGGCATGAAGTTTTCCCTTCCTCTATCGTTCCCCACCAGTCAGGTGAGGTGAAGTTCCCATATTCAGGCTCCTCATCTATAGGAAGGGAGACCTCCGTTATGGCCCACCACCGCCCTGCAGCGAGGGCAGTGCTGAGCTCATCTGAGAGCTCAGAAGATGGTGACTGCACTGCACTCTCAGGAATGGGGATAGCTGACATAGTCATGTTGATTGCTGAATCGATGATGAACGATAAATGAACAATACTGCCGTTTATTTGTAAAACACTCTGGCAGAAAGAGAAAGGCAAGAGAAAATTTAAACAGTTAAACACTTAAACATTTAAGAGGCTGAAAGTTGGTGATTTTTATTAATTTTGTTTTACCAACTAACAATTTACTGCACCATGTTTTGTTCATAGACAGATAATGCTTGGTTAAAAATCAAGAATTATAAGAAAATTTAATCTATGTATAGAAGCAGAATTATTAACAACTCTATGTTATAAAACATCAACTAATTGCTGAAATCAGTCATTGCCTTCATCATTATTTACATATCAACCTCCATCAAAATGTCCACACGGAGCTCTACTGCACGCCTGTGTATCTCAAAGCACAAAGTTAATTTTTTCTCCGAGTTATGAACATTTTAAGCATAAAAAACTAATTCAGATGTAAAGAGCATACTCACAATCACTCGCCAAAACTCGCTACAATTTGAATGATGCATCTGCACTCATATTTATAGACTACTCGCCGAACGTTCTGTTGGAATGCGGCGATCATGACGACGCAATAGCTGGCCGCTCACTGTTCTAATTGGCTGAAAATGATCTTAAAAATACACAAGGAAATGTGACAATTATTAGAAACAATTATATGAATAAAATAATATCCAAAATGCGTCAATTTATTGCACAAAATAAATATATAGGCGCTTTTATGTCTCGCAGAGCGCAGCGTGTAAAGTTTTCATGTTAATGCCATAAACGGCGCTGCTGGTGATTATCGTTCACGGTTTTGGCTGTCAGGCAGATCTATGGGAATGATAAACCACAAATACATCACCACATGTTGTCTGGGACAGTTTCAAGAAAAAAATTCCAGCATATTCGATTATAAGACGCGACTAAAAAATATTTATTTCATAATTATATTTACTAGAAATTCTTATTATCCATAAGCCTCAAAAAATTATATAAATATTTTCGTGATTCTTGTAAAATTAAAAAATTAAAAGGAGTAATTGTGCAGATTCATTTCTACAGCCTTCTTTGATTTTCATATTTACCTAGTATTCTGATATTTCGTCGATGACTGGATAGATAGATAGATAGATAGATAGATAGATGGATGGATAGATAGATAGATAGATAGATAGATAGATAGATAGATAGATAGATAGATAAATGAAAAATAGCAAAGATTTATGCATTTTTTTTTTACATTTTTATTATGCTTACAATCACATTACATAAATTCAAACACAATACACATAAACCTTAAATGCTTACAAATATTCCATTAAACATATGAATATATGACACAAATGCTTTAAGCCATCTGGTCCCAGTTGCTGGTCTCGGATTTTGATCTCCCTTTTCTCTGGAGGTGACCAGCTCACACCTGCATTGTCCTGTTAAAGGAACAGACAGAATGATGCAACACTAAGCAGATTAAAACAAAATATGCAATGCTTTTACCATTTCAGCATGAAGGTGGTTTATGATATGAAAAGGATATGATACCTTTTTAAGTAAGTCCAAGTAAAACTTCATGTCGAGCTGGGACACGGGCTGCGGGTCTTCGTGTTTTTGCCTCCTCACTTTAGGCTTCCGTGGCACCTTGCTGATTTCCACGCACACTACTTTTTGTGGAGATGGCTCACACACATCCATACTGTCCTGCTGAAATAACAGACATAACTACTTAACACTGGGCACTTTTAAAGAGTGCTTCTTAAATCCAAATATACATCTTTCTATCATGTGGAAATATAAAGTCATGATATTTTAAATAACGAACCTAGATAACATTGTAGCTTAGGTGAAGACAATGATAAGAACTTACTGATGCCTTCTGCTGCCTCCGCTGCCTCTGCTGCTGTTTCCACTGCTCCTCCGCTTCTGCTTCTGCTGCTCTGTGATTCTAGGGTTTGCTCCGTGTCGGCGAGAGCTCCCTGTAAAGTCCCAGAATACACAGGCACCACTTTTTGCAGACCTGGAGGGCGCAAGTACTTCCTGGGTGGAAGAGAGAGCACGCCCAGCTGCTCAGCAAGCCTCCGTTTTTCTGCCTTCATGGTTCTGGTGGGCACTGACGCTTCCTTCCCAGTAGGCAGTGGAGAGCTGGCAATCACTCCTGCTTCCTGTGAGGTCCCGCTATATACAGAGCCCTGCCAGGTAAAGGAGCAACCTTCGGGCACATGGAAGGAGAGGCTGGAGGCTTCTGCTGGAGCAGTTCCTTCCTCAGCCGCTCAGGTATTTTAAGCCCTCCCGGGCTCTTTTGGGCCAAGGGTTCTGCCTTCTCAGGAGAGGCCCTGCGGGACACCTGCAACAGCTCCTCTCTCAGCCGCTCCGGTATCTTGAGCCTCTGCTTCCCCTGGGTCTTTTGGGCCACTGGTGCTGCCTTCTCTGAAGAGGCTTGGGGCTTCTGCTGCTCCATCTCCTGCCTCGGTGGCTCAGGGACCTTTAAATTTTATGGCCGTGAGGCAGGCACACGAGCTTCCAGGTCATCAGCGGCCTTTAGCAAATGCTGCCTCAGATGCTCAGGGATCCTTAGTTTGCCATGTTGCCGGGAACAAGTGGGCACAGGATGACCTCGCGGGGTGTCACCAGCCACAGGTGGTCCCTGAGGGGACCTGGCAGGGATAGGGGCTACCTGAGGCTCCTTCTTCCTCGGCTGCTTAGTGGTCTTCAGCGAGTTCCCACACTCAGCCTTCTTAGATCCACCAAGCACAGATGGTCCCTGAGGCTTCTTCTGCCTCCACCTGGTCCATTGGTCCGTGGTCTTCAGCGTTGCATCTGAGAACCCTGAGCGCAGAGACCCAGCCTTCTCTGATGCATTGTTGAAGACCAGGGATGAGGTGTGGTCCTCTTTTTAGCACAGGCAGGCACGGTGCGTCCTTTTTGGGACCCGGAAAGCATGCGCGTGCACCCTGTGTCTTCTTCTGCCTCCACGGTTCCTTGGTAGTCAGTGTTGCATCTGAGAAGCCTGAGCGCGGGACTCAGCCTTCTCAAATTCATCACTGAAGGCCAGGGATGTGGGGCATGAAGTTTTCCTTCCTCTATCGTTCCCCACCAGTCAGGTGAGGTGAAGTTCCCATATTCAGGCTCCTCATCTATAGGAAGGAGACCTCCGTTATGGCCCACCACCGCCCTGCAGCGAGGGCAGTGCTGAGCTCATCTGAGAGCTCAGAAGATGGTGACTGCACTGCACTCTCAGGAATGGGGATAGCTGACATAGTCATGTTGATTGCTGAATCGATGATGAACGATAAATGAACAATACTGCCGTTTATTTGTAAAACACTCTGGCAGAAAGAGAAAGGCAAGAGAAAATTTAAACAGTTAAACACTTAAACATTTAAGAGGCTGAAAGTTGGTGATTTTTATTAATTTTGTTTTACCAACTAACAATTTACTGCACCATGTTTTGTTCATAGACAGATAATGCTTGGTTAAAAATCAAGAATTATAAGAAAATTTAATCTATGTATAGAAGCAGAATTATTAACAACTCTATGTTATAAAACATCAACTAATTGCTGAAATCAGTCATTGCCTTCATCATTATTTACATATCAACCTCCATCAAAATGTCCACACGGAGCTCTACTGCACGCCTGTGTATCTCAAAGCACAAAGTTAATTTTTCTCCGAGTTATGAACATTTTAAGCATAAAAAACTAATTCAGATGTAAAGAGCATACTCACAATCACTCGCCAAAACTCGCTACAATTTGAATGATGCATCTGCACTCATATTTATAGACTACTCGCCGAACGTTCTGTTGGAATGCGGCGATCATGACGACGCAATAGCTGGCCGCTCACTGTTCTAATTGGCTGAAAATGATCTTAAAAATACACAAGGAAATGTGACAATTATTACAAACAATTATATGAATAAAATAATATCCAAAATGCGTCAATTTATTGCACAAAATAAATATATAGGCGCTTTTATGTCTGCAGAGCGCAGCGCGTAAAGTTTTCATGTTAATGCCATAAACGGCGCTGCTGGTGATTATCGTTCACGGTTTTGGCTGTCAGGCAGATCTATCGGAATGATAAACCACAAATACATCACCACATGTTGTCTGGGACAGTTTCAAGAAAAAATTCCAGCATATTCGATTATAAGACACGACTAAAAATATTTATTTCATAATTATATTTACTAGAAATTCTTATTATCCATAAGCCTCAAAAATTATATAAATATTTTCGTGATTCTTGTAAAATTAAAAATTAAAAGGAGTAATTGTGCAGATTCATTTCTACAGCCTTCTTTGATTTTCATATTTACCAAGTATTCTGATATTTCGTCGATGACTGGATAGATAGATAGATAGATAGATGGATGGATAGATAGATAGATAGATAGATAGATAGATAGATAGATAGATAGATAGATAGATAGATAGATAGATAAATGAAAAATAGCAAAGATTTATGCATTTTTTTACATTTTTATTATGCTTACAATCACATTACATAAATTCAAACACAATACACATAAACCTTAAATGCTTACAAATATTCCATTAAACATATGAATATATGACACAAATGCTTTAAGCCATCTGGTCCCAGTTGCTGGTCTCGGATTTTGATCTCCCTTTTCTCTGGAGGTGACCAGCTCACACCTGCATTGTCCTGTTAAAGGAACAGACAGAATGATGCAACACTAAGCAGATTAAAACAAAATATGCAATGCTTTTACCATTTCAGCATGAGGGTGGTTTATGATATGAAAAGGATAAGATACCGCTTTTAGTAAGTCCAAGTAAAACTTCATGTCGAGCTGGGACACGGGCTGCGGGTCTTCGTGTTTTTGCTCCTCACTTTAGGCTTCCGTGGCACCTTGCTGATTTCCACGCACACTACTTTTTGTGGAGATGGCTCACACACATCCATACTGTCCTGCTGAAATAACAGACATAACTACTTAACACTGGGCACTTTTAAAGAGTGCTTCTTAAATCCAAATATACATCTTTCTATCATGTGGAAATATAAAGTCATGATATTTTAAATAACGAACCTAGATAACATTGTAGCTTAGGTGAAGACAATGATAAGAACTTACTGATGCCTTCTGCTGCCTCCGCTGCCTCTGCTGCTGTTTCCACTGCTCCCTCCGCTTCTGCTTCTGCTGCTCTGTGATTCTAGGGTTTGCTCCGTGTCGGCGAGAGCTTCCCTGTAAAGTCCCAGAATACACAGGCACCACTTTTGCAGACCTGGAGGGCGCAAGTACTTCCTGGGTGGAAGAGAGAGGCACGCCCAGCTGCTCAGCAAGCCTCCGTTTTTCTGCCTTCATGGTTCTGGTGGGCACTGACGCTTCCTTCCCAGTAGGCAGTGGAGAGCTGGCAATCACTCCTGCTTCCTGTGAGGTCCCGCTATATACAGAGCCCCTGCCAGGTAAAGGAGCAACCTTCGGGCACATGGAAGGAGAGGCTGGAGGCTTCTGCTGGAGCAGTTCCTTCCTCAGCCGCTCAGGTATTTTAAGCCCTCCCGGGCTCTTTTGGGCCAAGGGTTCTGCCTTCTCAGGAGAGGCCCTGCGGGACACCTGCAACAGCTCCTCTCTCAGCCGCTCCGGTATCTTGAGCCTCTGCTTCCCCTGGGTCTTTTGGGCCACTGGTGCTGCCTTCTCTGAAGAGGCTTGGGGCTTCTGCTGCTCCATCTCCTGCCTCGGTGGCTCAGGGACCTTTAAATTTTGCGGCCGTGAGGCAGGCACCACACGAGCTTCCAGGTCATCAGCGGCCTTTAGCAAATGCTGCCTCAGATGCTCAGGGATCCTTAGTTTGCCACGTTGCCGGGAACAAGTGGGCACAGGATGACCTCGCGGGGTGTCAGCAGCCACAGGTGGTCCCTGAGGGGACCTGGCAGGGATAGGGGCTACCTGAGGCTCCTTCTTCCTCGGCTGCTTAGTGGTCTTCAGCGAGTTCCCACACTCAGCCTTCTTAGATCCACCAAGCACAGATGGTCCCTGAGGCTTCTTCTGCCTCCACCTGGTCCATTGGTCCGTGGTCTTCAGCGTTGCATCTGAGAACCCTGAGCGCAGAGACCCAGCCTTCTCTGATGCATTGTTGAAGACCAGGGATGAGGTGTGGTCCCTCTTTTTAGCACAGGCAGGCACGGGTGCGTCCTTTGGGACCCGGAAAGCATGCGTGCACCCTGTGTCTTCTTCTGCCTCCACGGTTCCTTGGTAGTCAGTGTTGCATCTGAGAAGCCTGAGCGCGGGGACTCAGCCTTCTCAAATTCATCACTGAAGGCCAGGGATGTGGGGCATGAAGTTTTCCTTCCTCTATCGTTCCCCACCAGTCAGGTGAGGTGAAGTTCCCATATTCAGGCTCCTCATCTATAGGAAGGAGACCTCCGTTATGGCCCACCACCGCCCTGCAGCGAGGGCAGTGCTGAGCTCATCTGAGAGCTCAGAAGATGGTGACTGCACTGCACTCTCAGGAATGGGGATAGCTGACATAGTCATGTTGATTGCTGAATCGATGATGAACGATAAATGAACAATACTGCCGCTTATTTGTAAAACACTCTGGCAGAAAGAGAAAGGCAAGAGAAAATTTAAACAGTTAAACACTTAAACATTTAAGAGGCTGAAAGTTGGTGATTTTTATTAATTTTGTTTTACCAACTAACAATTTACTGCACCATGTTTTGTTCATAGACAGATAATGCTTGGTTAAAAATCAAGAATTATAAGAAAATTTAATCTATGTATAGAAGCAGAATTATTAACAACTCTATGTTATAAAACATCAACTAATTGCTGAAATCAGTCATTGCCTTCATCATTATTTACATATCAACCTCCATCAAAATGTCCACACGGAGCTCTACTGCACGCCTGTGTATCTCAAAGCACAAAGTTAATTTTTTCTCCGAGTTATGAACATTTTAAGCATAAAAAACTAATTCAGATGTAAAGAGCATACTCACAATCACTCGCCAAAACTCGCTACAATTTGAATGATGCATCTGCACTCATATTTATAGACTACTCGCCGAACGTTCTGTTGGAATGCGGCGATCATGACGACGCAATAGCTGGCCGCTCACTGTTCTAATTGGCTGAAAATGATCTTAAAAATACACAAGGAAATGTGACAATTATTACAAACAATTATATGAATAAAATAATATCCAAAATGCGTCAATTTATTGCACAAAATAAATATATAGGCGCTTTTATGTCTGCAGAGCGCAGCGCGCGTAAAGTTTTCATGTTAATGCCATAAACGGCGCTGCTGGTGATTATCGTTCACGGTTTTGGCTGTCAGGCAGATCTATCGGAATGATAAACCACAAATACATCACCACATGTTGTCTGGGACAGTTTCAAGAAAAAAATTCCAGCATATTCGATTATAAGACACGACTAAAAATATTTATTTCATAATTATATTTACTAGAAATTCTTATTATCCATAAGCCTCAAAAAATTATATAAATATTTTCGTGATTCTTGTAAAATTAAAAATTAAAAGGAGTAATTGTGCAGATTCATTTCTACAGCCTTCTTTGATTTTCATATTTACCAAGTATTCTGATATTTCGTCGATGACTGGATAGATAGATAGATAGATAGATAGATAGATAGATAGATAGATAGATGGATGGATAGATAGATAGATAGATAGATAGATAGATAGATAGATAGATAGATAGATAGATAGATAGATAGATAAATGAAAAATAGCAAAGATTTATGCATTTTTTTTTTACATTTTTATTATGCTTACAATCACATTACATAAATTCAAACACAATACACATAAACCTTAAATGCTTACAAATATTCCATTAAACATATGAATATATGACACAAATGCTTTAAGCCATCTGGTCCCAGTTGCTGGTCTCGGATTTTGATCTCCCTTTTTTCTGGAGGTGACCAGCTCACACCTGCATTGTCCTGTTAAAGGAACAGACAGAATGATGCAACACTAAGCAGATTAAAACAAAATATGCAATGCTTTTACCATTTCAGCATGAGGGTGGTTTATGATATGAAAAGGATATGATACCTTTTAAGTAAGTCCAAGTAAAACTTCATGTCGAGCTGGGACACGGGCTGCGGTCTTCGTGTTTTTGCCTCCTCACTTTAGGCTTCCGTGGCACCTTGCTGATTTCCACGCACACTACTTTTTGTGGAGATGGCTCACACACATCCATACTGTCCTGCTGAAATAACAGACATAACTACTTAACACTGGGCACTTTTAAAGAGTGCTTCTTAAATCCAAATATACATCTTTCTATCATGTGGAAATATAAAGTCATGATATTTTAAATAACGAACCTAGATAACATTGTAGCTTAGGTGAAGACAATGATAAGAACTTACTGATGCCTTCTGCTGCCTCCGCTGCCTCTGCTGCTGTTTCCACTGCTCCCTCCGCTTCTGCTTCTGCTGCTCTGTGATTCTAGGGTTTGCTCCGTGTCGGCGAGAGCTTCCCTGTAAAGTCCCAGAATACACAGGCACCACTTTTGCAGACCTGGAGGGCGCAAGTACTTCCTGGGTGGAAGAGAGAGGCACGCCCAGCTGCTCAGCAAGCCTCCGTTTTTCTGCCTTCATGGTTCTGGTGGGCACTGACGCTTCCTTCCCAGTAGGCAGTGGAGAGCTGGCAATCACTCCTGCTTCCTGTGAGGTCCCGCTATATACAGAGCCCCTGCCAGGTAAAGGAGCAACCTTCGGGCACATGGAAGGAGAGGCTGGAGGCTTCTGCTGGAGCAGTTCCTTCCTCAGCCGCTCAGGTATTTTAAGCCCTTCCGGGCTCTTTTGGGCCACGGGTTCTGCCTTCTCAGGAGAGGCCCTGCGGGACACCTGCAACAGCTCCTCTCTCAGCCGCTCCGGTATCTTGAGCCTCTGCTTCCCTTGGGTCTTTTGGGCCACTGGTGCTGCCTTCTCTGAAGAGGCTTGGGGCTTCTGCTGCTCCATCTCCTGCCTCGGTGGCTCAGGGACCTTTAAATTTTGCGGCCGTGAGGCAGGCACACGAGCTTCCAGGTCATCAGCGGCCTTTAGCAAATGCTGCCTCAGATGCTCAGGGATCCTTAGTTTGCCACGTTGCCGGGAACAAGTGGGCACAGGATGACCTCGCGGGGTGTCACCAGCCACAGGTGGTCCCTGAGGGGACCTGGCAGGGATAGGGGCTACCTGAGGCTCCTTCTTCCTCGGCTGCTTAGTGGTCTTCAGCGAGTTCCCACACTCAGCCTTCTTAGATCCACCAAGCACAGATGGTCCCTGAGGCTTCTTCTGCCTCCACCTGGTCCATTGGTCCGTGGTCTTCAGCGTTGCATCTGAGAACCCTGAGCGCAGAGACCCAGCCTTCTCTGATGCATTGTTGAAGACCAGGGATGAGGTGTGGTCCCTCTTTTTTAGCACAGGCAGGCACGGGTGCGTCCTTTGGGACCCGGAAAGCATGCGTGCACCCTGTGTCTTCTTCTGCCTCCACGGTTCCTTGGTAGTCAGTGTTGCATCTGAGAAGCCTGAGAGCGGGGACTCAGCCTTCTCAAATTCATCACTGAAGGCCAGGGATGTGGGGCATGAAGTTTTCCCTTCCTCTATCGTTCCCCACCAGTCAGGTGAGGTGAAGTTCCCATATTCAGGCTCCTCATCTATAGGAAGGGAGACCTCCGTTATGGCCCACCACCGCCCTGCAGCGAGGGCAGTGCTGAGCTCATCTGAGAGCTCAGAAGATGGTGACTGCACTGCACTCTCAGGAATGGGGATAGCTGACATAGTCATGTTGATTGCTGAATCGATGATGAACGATAAATGAACAATACTGCCGTTTATTTGTAAAACACTCTGGCAGAAAGAGAAAGGCAAGAGAAAATTTAAACAGTTAAACACTTAAACATTTCAGAGGCTGAAAGTTGGTGATTTTTATTAATTTTGTTTTACCAACTAACAATTTACTGCACCATGTTTTGATCATAGACAGATAATGCTTGGTTGAAAATCAAGAATTATAAGAAAATTTAATCTATGTATAGAAGCAGAATTATTAACAACTCTATGTTATAAAACATCAACTAATTGCTGAAATCAGTCATTGCCTTCATCATTATTTACATATCAACCTCCATCAAAATGTCCACACGGAGCTCTACTGCACGCCTGTGTATCTCAAAGCACAAAGTTAATTTTTTCTCCGAGTTATGAACATTTTAAGCATAAAAAACTAATTCAGATGTAAAGAGCATACTCACAATCACTCGCCAAAACTCGCTACAATTTGAATGATGCATCTGCACTCATATTTATAGACTACTCGCCGAACGTTCTGTTGGAATGCGCGATCATCATGACGACGCAATAGCTGGCCGCTCACTGTTCTAATTGGCTGAAAATGATCTTAAAAATACACAAGGAAATGTGACAATTATTAGAAACAATTATATGAATAAAATAATATCCAAAATGCGTCAATTTATTGCACAAAATAAATATATAGGCGCTTTTATGTCTGCAGAGCGCAGCGCGTAAAGTTTTCATGTTAATGCCATAAACGGCGCTGCTGGTGATTATCGTTCACGGTTTTGGCTGTCAGGCAGATCTATGGGAATGATAAACCACAAATACATCACCACATGTTGTCTGGGACAGTTTCAAGAAAAAAATTCCAGCATATTCGTTTATAAGACGCGACTAAAAAATATTTATTTCATAATTATATTTACTAGAAATACTTATTATCCATAAGCCTCAAAAAATTATATGCATATTTTTTTGATTCTTTTCAAATTAAAGATTAAAAGGAGTGATTGTGCAGATTCTTTGATTTTCATATTTACCAAGTATTTTTGGTTGTCAGGCAGATTTTTAGGTATGATAAACTACAAGTCATTATTTTACCATATTTACTCAACATTTTTATAAGTATTATTTTAAATACCCAATACACAGTAAATCTTAAACACAGAAATGGATTCACACTCCCTTTTTTAAGTTTATAGCAGAATAACAAAATTAAAAAAATACAGAGCATAATAGAAGTGTGCTATTCTGTAAATGTCAGACAAGTGAATAATAAATCAATCAATCAGTCCACTTTATTTATATAGCACTTTTAACAATACATACTGTGTAACAGTACAGAACAGCATAAAATATTGGATAATAGAGTGTCAGTAATGTAATGTCCATGATTAAACACTCTTTTTTTTAGCTAAAGGCATTTCATTACTGAATGCAGAGACGTTATTGTCTAGATCAGCTCAGTGTCAACATGATCTTTGTAATCAAATCAACAATTATAGCTGGATATTAAGTGTCCCCCAACTAAGCAAGCCAGAGGCGACAGCAGCAAAGAACCAAACCCCCATCTGTGATGGTAGAAACCAGTTTCAGTTGGGGGCCAGTTGTCTTCTCACCAGACAAAACCAGCACTTAATTTCTGGATCACTTGTAAACACAGCTATGTCAGATTTTGTAACAGATTTTATTGTGTGTGCGAGACAGAGAGAGTGTGTGTAATCTGTCTCTGGAGCACATAGTTGTCCTGGTCTCCTCTGACGATCAGGGCTGCAGACATCCTCTCTTCGTTGCTATCTGATCTGGACAAAATATTTCACCAGTTTTCTCACTCACAGTCTGAAAAAAAACCAAAAAACACATTAGTATATCATTATCAGTACTTTATATATAAATGAAGTAATGCTGTATTGGCCGCAAAAGAAGGCCATGCACCATACTAATGTATTATTGTGGTCTAAAACCAGGCGTTTCAGTTATATATACATATATTAAAAAAATCAGCACAACACGCATTGTCTTTTTTCATTCCTCAAGAAATGAGTGCTCCTGTTTAGTACTTAATAATAATAATAAAACACACGTCAGTTTCATACATGTTTGGTACAGTAGGGAGAGAAAACTAACAATTGTTTTATTTTTTATTTTATATAAACAGCGTTTTCTGAACAATGTATGACTTTGCCTTCAAATAAACTCAGTTCTAATTACTTTAAGCATAAAAAAAATCTATCTCCGGTAATGCTATACAGTGCTGTATTAGCATTAATAATGCCCTATTAAAGCACATTACTACAATATTAAAAAGCCGCAATTAACAACAGAGTCCAATCTATTACATTCAATTTCTATTTATTAGCAGATACAATAAATAACACTCAAATAGTATGCAAACATATCAACCGGATACGCAATATTCTAGCAACAAGATGCTAACAAACTGGTTAAGATCACGTGACGCGACTGTGGTCATTTCGCGTTATAACCGGTATCTAGTAGAAAATATTTAAAGGGAAGGGACGCTGTGTTATGAGACTGTTTTGGTCCTCTTCTGTCTAAAAGTATGTGGACCAGTTTTGGGCCGGCGAAGACCTATTAATCTAGGCCTTACTTTAGCTGTTGATACTGTGCCAAAGCAAATTTGCCGACTGCCGCTCTTCGCTTCCGCTTGTCGCGCGCCCCAAAGAGCGTCATAACTGCATTAATGAATTCAATTTCCGCATAAATAGATGTCATTTGAAAGATGAGAGTTTGTTTCTTATCGAAGAGGACAAAGATAAGCACTGCGATTACAGGATGCGATAATAATAGTGAAGACTAGTGAAACGGATTGTTCCGCACGTGCGGTGGTTAAAATTACACATTTGAAAATTGCAGTTTTCGGCACGAATAAGTGTATCATACACCCTTAGATAATATTTAAAACACCAACACCGCACTTACCTGACATGTCTGGGCAAAGACTGTTTTAAATAAGGAGCTTTTTCACCATCTTCTTAACGGCGGTCGAAAAAGGAAGCCGAGTGAAAAATGACGGATAGGAATAAGGTAAGACGCAAAGCATTTTTGAACGGGCTAAGATGTGGACTGCCACTAACCTGCCACACGCGACTATGTGTGTTTTTCCAAATAAAGGCCAAATGTTAACTTCTCGTGTTCCTTGGTGTGCCATAGCTAAGCCACACGTGGCACGTGGAGCATATACCTAAAAAAAAAAAAAAAAAAAAACTCACCCAGAAGAAAATTCCCTCCAATTTTAAACTCAGTGCAAAACATATGGTGAAAGTTTGGCCCGTATGTGCTTAGCCATGCCATACCTGCTCTAAACGTGACAGCTATCGGCCACATTTGGCCCAGGTGTTTTGTGCTACCTTGGATGGTTGTTCAGGAAGGGTTACAAATAGTATTACATACAAGAAAGTCATATTGAACTGAATTAACTGCCTTTTTAAACCAATCTGAAGGATGACTGCTTTTGTGGTCCAGCCAGAGTCACATCTGTGAATAAAAAAAAAAAGAGATAGAACAGATAGAAAAATGAGAAATTATCCAAATAACACAACACATATAGACATATTTTAATGCATATATTATTATGATTTTTATTAAAAGAAATATCAGGAACCATATACAAATTTAACCCAGCAAAGGTCAAATTTACACCCTTATATTCATTGTACTATTTTAGTAACACAATAAAAACAACATTTGTGCTCTATAAAAGCTGAAAAAGGTGCAAAGCTCTGCATTATTAACTGAACCGAATGTTTCCAAACGATTCACTCTCTTGAAGCATCTGCTGAAATTGCATCTGGTGCGTTTTACAAATTAATACCAACCATTTTCACAAATGCAGTATACTTTCCCATTCAAAGATTACTGTCCGTTTTTAAAACCATTAAAACTAAACCTGCATTATAAATGTGATCAAAATCTGAAATATTCTGGATTTATCCGATCAAGGTTTAAGAGTTATACTTTTAACCAAATCTATTTGTTCTTTTTTTTTTTCCCCCTGAGGAGAAAATCAAGTGGTTCTGACTGTATCGAGGACTGAAGTACGGACCAGGTATGTAATTATGCATATAAATTATCTGATATCCTTTTTTCTCTTTTCTGATGTTTAAGATGTTGTTTAGTGTTCTTTGAAATCTTCAAATAAAATTAAACAACGTCTCAGCAGATTTAAGCTTGCATCAGTGCATCTTAGGTTATTATAGGTCATATAGTAGGAAATGCCACAGCAACATTATTGTTAAAAATAACAGACAGGTTTGAAGAGAGAATAAGTGACGTTTCTGCATATTGTACATTCAGTTATAAAAAAAAGATAAAAAAACTATACCATTAACGCAATAGTTTTATTAAATACTTAATGTCACATTTTATGTTAGCTTTACATTTTTTTCATATAAACCCATTTAAAATGTGATGTTTAATATTCTGATAAAAAAAACCAAATATTTTAACTTTCTTGATTGTGATTTTAAACAATATATGAAGAGCAGAAACAAAAATCATGTTTGCATTCCAATCAAACTGCATTTGGGTTTTGTTTGGGGTTTTTTTGGTTAAAAAAATACAAATAGCTAACACAATAAAACACAATGAAAGCATACATGTTCTGATATTTGTGGTTATTGGTCTTGATTCTTACAGTCACGCCCTCTAGTGGATCCATCTGACAGCTCCATCTCCACCATTTGAAGCGAGACTGATAGAGAAACAAGGTAGGTCTACATGAGGCTGAAAGCACTTCACTTGTACTTGCAAGGGCACATTTGTCATGAAAGACACTTTAAGATGGGGTAAAATGTAGTAGCATAAAAAAGAATGCATCAAAAAACAGAACTTCTTTCAGAATGTTGAAGTCTTGTTCAACTGGAACAGTGCTTTAAATTTCCATTCTCTGGTGTTTCTAGTCAAATAACACGTTCGGAACCGAAAATATAATTTTAACCTATGAAAATGTTATTAAAAACACATGGTGCCGTATTTTTATCACATAATTGTTTCATGCACAGTATTAATAATTATAGTAAGCTTATTAATATGCTGTGACAGTCAGCAACAGCGCGGCTTAACCCTGTGCACATTTTCATATTTAGTTTAATGGAAAAAAAAAAAACAACTAAATTCTGTCTATCATTTTGATCCCAAACAAGTTAAAATACATCACAGCATCACTTATAAGAAAAAGGTGGATCAATTTACATTTAATTTTTACTGAAAAACAGCTCGAGACTTTCTGAACTAAAATATAAGTAAACTCAACTTGAAGTACTTCTTGTGTGCGATGCACATTTCTTAATATTAAGCCTAAAATGTGTTTTAATATGACTATTGATGACTATTTTATGATCTTTTGAATCATTCCACTTTAGCACAATCACATATACTTCAGTATATCTTTAGCTGGACTTTTGTTTTGTTTTCAGCTTTCGGGAATAAAATGAGTAATTACAGCTAACATAAAATTTTGTATGTATGTGTACTTTTTACATAAGTTTTATAGGTTTAACATTAAATGCTGATTATTAGAATTCTGCAATAAATTGGTGCACTTCAAGCTTTTCATGCAATCATTTTGATGTCTTATAACTAGTTAAAACCTAGTATTGATTTTTAAATTGAGGATTGATCCTCTTGAAGGTATTGATGCTTCATGGTCTATATTTCTTTACAGATTTAATAATGTACCATACAGCTTTCAGTGTACTGCTTGTAAGCACTTGCACCTGCATGTCTTAATCTTTGAGAGAAAAAAATAAATACGTTACTGGCAGGAACAACCTAGTTTCCTGCAGAAATACATGCGTGGCACACATCCACATGTGAGTACTGTGTGCGGGCAGTTATATTTTACACAACATATTAGTCACAATTGTAATTGTTTAGTTTTTGCCGTTAGTTATCGCCCATAGCAATAAAGCAATAGATGAAAAAAGAAGGGAAAACTGTCACATGGTGGCAGAATACACGCAGGAATTGATTCTGTTATTGCCTGCAGGGAAGTCAAACTCCATTTGTCATAATGTCAAGCTGAGCACTAAAAATACACCACTTCAACACGGCACACCTGCAAAGTGACCCCTTTTAAATGTGTTAGATCATTTAGCTCATTATGGGAGACAGATGGAGAAGCCTTTGTGTTCAGCCTCGCAGGAGCACTTCTCATATGCAGCCCGTCTGAAATAACTGCGCTTCAGGAGGTGAACTCAACTGTTCACAGCAGAGGTCACTAATTAAATGATTTTCATATCTTACAAATAACTTATTTTAACGCGTTATAAGTTAATGCTGGCTGGCTGGTTTGTTAGTTAAACTAGCTTTCAATCAATCAATCGCTTTTATTTATATAGCACTTTTAACAATACAGATCGTGTGAAAGCACTGAGCAGTATCAATTCGGAGAGTGATAGTAATGTATAATGACGAGATTAAACACTTAATTTTTTAATTAAATGCAGAGACGATCTGTTTGATCTATTGATTTCTCAATCAGGCATTTAGACATAACGATAGACTTTTTTTTTTACATATTTGATACATCAGGGAAATTTACTGATCTTAATTTTTTCTTTTTAAAATATATTTCTATTTATTAAATTTTTAATATTTAATGCATTTTTCATAAAGAAACATTTTACTTTAATGGTATATATACATGCATTGTTTTCTAAATTTATACTGTATGAACGTGTATTTAAATATACATAATATATAGACACACATTCTGTAAGAAAAAACTTTTTTTAAAAATTATAACTACAATAATAATCTTTAATAATTTGATGATCACTTATAAGCATAATGGCACAAATAAAGTAAAATAATGACTCAAAAATAAGTGGTATGTTGTACTGAATACACGTAAAAAAAACAAAAAACCAAAACGCTTGTTTTCTTTTAATAATGTATGAAATAGTAAGCAAGCATGGGTTGCTTGAACCAGCTAAATATTTTTTAATGATCTAAGCAAAAAATAATAATAATAATAATAATAACTTAATGTAGGTGTACACTGGAAACTGTATTAAAAAGTGTATTTTTTTTCCTTTTTTTTATAGTAGGTCGTAGTAACTAAAAAGTTTTATACTGTACATAGAGAAAATGCTGATTATGTTATTGATCATGACCCTAGAAAATCACAAATCAAAAATGAGATATGTGGGTTTATAGAGTTAAATGCTGATTTCTTGTAATCATTTTTCTTTCTTTTTGAATTATGAAAGATCTTGTACGGACTTACATTCATGGAAAGCAAGGAGAATGTAATAAGAATAAAGACATGTATTAGGAACATAAATATGTCACTGTTGTTGATCCCAAGAGCTCATGAACACAATGCGGCACAGCTTCTGTTCTTTTGATGAGTCTCTTACTCCGAGCATTTGAATTGTAGAATCATTTTCAGTGTCGCGATCGAGAATAAACAATGTCTCCATCTGTGTAAACAAAGCACATGTAAAGTAGCAGATGAATATGACGGCTGATTTAACCTTAGTCTGATCAGTAAGAGGGGGTGTGTGAAGTGTGCCTGGCTTAATCATGAATGCTGAGTGAAAAAGTGGCTGCAGCGCGCGATGGGCAGTCAGCTGTGTAAATGGAGCTTATTTGATGCTTCGATACACTCACGGAGGAGTATGCAGATTCCCATTTGGTCAGGCCCGACTCCTGGCCGACGCAGCCAACCAAGACACCTTGTACCACACACCCCCATTATGAAGAGGCGTTTGCAGTCAGATCACGAACTAACGGTCGCAACAAAAGAGGGAATGATGTGAAATAGAGGAGCCAGTTGTGTGATGCCAGCATTATCTCAGAATGGGCAGAAATGAAAGAGCAGAGCGTTAGACTTGTGTTTTCCAGAGTCAAACAAACATACGTGTTCTGTTGTACTGTACAGGCTTAAGTATGTGCTTTATTGGATTTGATGGTTTCACATCGTTACTGGCCACACAGTTTGTAAATTCACTAAATGAAGCCCTTATTTCGTCAAGCCAAAACAGAACATTCAAAATGACTAATTTAACACAAAGCAACATTCAATGTAGTCAACATTCACCGTGTCATGATGATCGAAGATTTTCAGATCACTGTTTCTTAAAAATAATGTACATGTGCTGATATAAACACACTCCTGGAGATACATTCAAACAACAAACCAAACCCAATTCTGAATATCCGTGCAGTTGTTCATGTGACTTTTTTTTTTTGCACGTGACCTGGACTGAATAGGCATGTCCGTTATAACATTAAAACATTTTAAAATATAAATGAATATATTTTGCTTTAATAGGACAGGGATTTCTGTTATCATCAAAATATATTCCAAAAATATTTTTGCACTCTGCTGTATATCACCGTGTAATGAAATGAATTGTTTTATTATTCACTGCAAAGGTCAATAAAATAACTTAAAAGATAAATTTTTGATTAAAAATAAAAAAAAGTGTTTACAACAAAATAGCATGGGAAAACATATAAATACTAAAATAAAATGCTATTTTCAAAATGTTCAAAATGTCTGTATTGATGTGATGGTTATACAAAACCCATATATGATAATAATAATAAGATTCAGGCCACAATCGGCATATCCAACTGTTTACAGTGCTGCCCAAACGTCTTAGACCATAATGAAAATCTGAATTCTTTTTTTTTCATGAAAAATAAAAATAATTTAAAATAAAGAAGCATCAGAGTATTCAGAATATTTATTCAGTACAATATATAAATTGCACTTGAATTATACTGAAATAATTTTGTAATGTAATAATAATTTGTTGATATAATTTGATAATTGAATTTTATAAAAACAAATTAAAGGTAAAATAGCATAATTTTCACCAGTGTTCTCAGATTTTTGGACCCAAATAACTATAGCAAATTTAAAGAAAAAAGTACTATATAAATAAAGGTGATTTGACAGTATATGAACAATAAAGCAAAACATGGTCCATTGGCACTTTGTTAAAAAAAAAGGCCTTGTTGCTCTCTTTCATTGTCAATTTCTAAAGCATTCTGCAAACGCATGTCAAACACAAACAGCAGTATGTGTGCTTATATGTGAGACAGAAGTGAAAGGCAGAAAATGTCTTGCTGTGGCGTCTCTCTGGAGACAATAGGAGCCCTTGACCATCGTTACGACGGAAACAGCACAGACAATGACACTTAGTATTAGCTCAAGTCAAATGCGGTACATTATATCAAACATTTCCTATTTCCCCTGACTCTGAAAAAATGGTCAATGGCTTGACTGTAACCCAAAACAGCTTAGCAATCAGAAAATACTGCGGATGGTTTGACCGATTTGAGACGCAGACCAAAGGTGTAATTGTTGCCCAGCGGGGGACTCCGAAGCCACCGCTGAGGTTTCTGTCTCCTTGGTTCTACTTTTCGACAAAAGTGTGAACAGCGTGTTACTGCGTCCTGTTTGCCCTAGAACAGGACCGACTGCACTTCCTGCAGGCACGACACACTGACGCACAGCATCATGATGATTGGGTGCAAGCCCCCATTACCCTTCTAGCAGGAGTACGAGGGAGGGAAGAAAAGCTTGTGTGTGTGTGTTGGTGTATCTGCCTGCGCGCAATAAATGAGCACTGTGCACCCATCCGTAGCGAACCTAATGGAAAAGCAAAGAGCATCATTACCTCAGACGATCTCTGCCTCCCCCCATCACCATTCTTTGAAAAATATGGACTGGACATGTCAAAATCCCTTTTTGTGAAGGACATGCACCATTTAATGGACAGCTGATGGGGTGAAGCATCCTCAGGTGCAAGCTTGATTATCCCCCTTTCACAACTGCAAGCTATTATTAACAGCATTATCTACAAACAGCATGCACATACTGCCTAATGCACTGCAAAAAATGCTTTCTAGCCTAGATTCTTAAATCAAGAAGGATTTTCTAGACAAGTATAAATAGCTTTTGTTTTCAGAAAAAGAATTAAGTGGCTTTTTGCTTATAGCAAGCATATAATCTGCCAATAGGGTAAGCGAAATAATTCAAACATAAAAACAAGATTATTTTGCTTATCCCATTGGCAGATTATTTAGTTTATATCACGTAAAAACACTTAATTTTGAATTGTTTTTTGTGAAAACGAGATTGAATGAAGAATTTCTAGATATTTTGGCTGTAAAAAGACAAAAAAAAATCTAGGCTAGATAAGCAGTGTGTATCAAGCTTTTTAATTTTGGTTCTCTTAGAGTTTGCGTTTCAGTAATGATATGATGGTGCAACTATAAAATGCAGATTTTTTTCAAACCATTGCATCTTCAGAACTTTCCTTACTTTGACGGCTTAAGAAATTTCCTTTTTTATGATACGTCACCCCTCGGCCCCCTTTGTACCATGTACCCGAGGATTCACAATCCTTACTTTGTCTGTTCCGGGGCTTTGGAAATACCTCCACTGCTTCGCTTGCTGTGAGCAAAAGCACAGATGAGAAGGGTTGATAACAGCATCAAAGTCATTATTCCTCCCGCTGCTCCTGCTTTTCCCCTCCTCTTTTTGCCGCTTACAAAGAAAGGCAGTCTGATAACCAAGAACACTCGATAGATGTTTACACATAGTCGTGCAGACTGTAGACGGCCTTGGCGTCTGGATTTCGGGTTCGAGATGGAGAGAGGTACTGCTTGTCCTTCTCTAGGTTCGACTTCTCTTGCTGCCGGTTGTCCGCTTGCAGCTTGTCCTGGTGTAGTTTCTCTCGATGCGATTCCTCTCGTTCCGGAGGTTCAGTCTGACTCTGCTGTTCGCAGTGCTGCTGTTTGGGTTGGTCGCGGTTCGGCTGCTCCTGGCTCGGCTTCTGCGGTTTTGGCTTGTCGGGGTGGGACGAGCCAGAATCCAATGGACCGCCTCTTCTTCCAGGACATGATAAGCAAAAGATTACGCCTGCGGCTAAAAGGAATCCTGCCGACACGAAAGCCACGTACACCGCTGCCCCTGGCTCGTACTTGCTGCTTTTGGGCACTTTGGAGTCCATAAACGTCGTGATGACCTCATTGGTGAACCAGGATGCGGGCACCAGACACAGCACCCCTGCTATGACGAAGCAAGCCCCTGCAGAAATCGCAGTATGTCCCTTCGAGCGATAACTGCCACCCCAGCGAGTACATTTCAGCCCTAGGGCGGCCAGACAGAGTCCCATTGTCGCCATCATGCAGGAAAGCACCATAGTGGTGCGTGCAGTCTGGAGATAAGCCGGCAACGCCAACACGGAGTACTTAAGCGAGCAGCTGAAGACTCCGGTGCTGTACCAGGTGCAGTCCATCCACAGTCCCTGCATCTGCGAGATGGCAGTCATGATGTTGGAGCCCACATCTGCGCTCACTTTCCAGTTGGGCAGCAGCGTGGCCACCGTGGCACTCACGACTCCCAGCACCGCCAGAATAAAGGCAAACATTTGCATGGTGGAAGACGGCATCGTCGGTCCCTTCCCCCTGCGGCCGTCCCCCTCACCGTGGCCCTTAGTGCGCTGCTTTCCCTATCAGCCCGGCGCAGGACCTGACAGCAGATAATTCCTCCGCACTGGCTCCGCAAGGCTGCGATAAAAAAACGGAATGAGAATTGAACTGAGCGAACAAGCGTGACAGTCTGACAGATGAGGCACGGGGTCTGATGACTGAAAGGGAAAACCGCAATTTTTTTCCCACCCTATCCTTATTTGGGACGTTTATGTTTTAGTACACCCTGAACCAGTCAGCATTTTGGGGGGAAGTGACTTTCGAATGGCTAATTGTTTTTTGACTTCGCTGCTGCAGAGACACCCTTTGGCGTGGGTTGATGCTGTTACAAGAACGCATAAAAATGGCACACAACCGCTGCAAGGTAGAAATTAAGCCAATTATATTGTCCGTTTTTGTCTGACTTAATTGATTTTTTTTCCTTATCAGTGCAAACCATTTGACAGCTTGGAAATTAGAAAGGGAATGAAAATTCCTCCTATCTTTTGTTGTCCTTCAAACGACGATGAATTGTTTAAGACAAGTGCATTGTGAAAGTGCATTCTGTTTCATTTATCTCAGAACAAATAAAAACCTTTACTTACCCTTACACTGGTGCGCTATGGTAATGTTCAGAAGAGATTTCCTCTAGCTTCTGAAGAAAAGAGAAAATTGCTGTAAAAACAAGCAAAAAGTACTGTAAAACTGCCTCTTTCTTTTTTCAAATAACATCTCCTTGGCAACCCAGCACAAGTCTGAAAGCTTTTCAGTGTCCTATAAAAGAACCCCCACACCTTCCCGTTGTGAGTGACTGGATGTTTCACCATGTGATCAGTAATCACTGTACCGCTGGACTCCTCACTCCTGACTGAAGGTCATTCAGTCAGAGAACACGGAGTAAAGGGAATGTCATGCAAGGAGAGGCGATAAAGATAATAAATACTAAAAAACACCATATGCAGCTGGAAATCAATTCTTATTACATGTGGCAGGCAATTATCTATGGCTGCACTGGTGTGATTCATTTTTGATAAGTAGGAAAGGAGGAAATTGCATATGGGACTGCTACAAAGAACATGTTTTCTTTCAATCTTTCTGCCACTGTAAGAGAAAGCTGCTAAATAGACAAAGACAGTTTTTTCAAGGATAACCTACAATGAACATTTATGTTAAATCCTATACAAAGCGATATTCACACCAGCAGCAATTTTATCACTGGAGGTCACTGCATTGCTGTTTACTGGTAGGTGATCTTACCGCTGGGTTCTCTGTTGCTATTGGTGGGCTGCACAACTGACGATAAAAGCTCTGATAACAAATAAGATGAATTGCCTTTAAAAACAAGAAGATATCGTACGCATTTAATAATGTGTCCATTTTATACAAACACTGACATAATGCACTTTGTGGGTGAACTGCAGCATTGCATGATGCATCATATCATGAACAAGATGAATAATTACTAATGCATGGACTAACAAGGAATTTTCCGGAGCCTTTCTATCTTTTTTTGTCTGTAGAGAAAAGTCACGTCGATGAATCATATACTCTTTCTCATAGGAAATAAACGATAAAGTGGTCTCTATGATTATACTTTATATGCTCTATGTGAACCCTCCGAAACCATACAATTGATGTCAATTGTCTCATTCTTCATATCTGAACACAGCGCATTCTGTACTAAGAGCAGAGCAACAAAATTGTATAATGTCATGCAATTCATTTTAATTTTGCTGGCAAACAAATGTTTAAAAAGAGAAACAGTGGGGCATTTAGATTTATGGCATTCAACAAACAAACCTGTGCTAAATGTGACACCGCAAAAATCATTTACAATTGAATTTTGAGGTCTTTGTCATGCTTCTTTTATTGATAGTTAATTCAGAAAAACGTCTGTAAGCACACGCAGTGTCCGAGTCTCTTTTGAGTCACAGGACTGAGCGTGTGTACTAGCAGCATGTTTAGCCTCTGGCTGTTTGCAGGGCGTGGGAAGAGAAAATGGAAATGTACTTTTCTCATGGGGATTTTTTTTCACTCACCACAACTGACTTGTTACTGCTCATAATTGCTTCTTTTTTATGGTCATTATATAATCTGTATTTTCATCACACTTATATTTTAAACGTAAGTTTTTTGAACTAAAGAAATAAGGTCATAAAGACCCGTTACTTTCGGCGAGTAAGTAAAACAAATACTCACCAGTCAGCTGGAAGTTTTAATATTGCGTTTCATGTTTAATTGGAGAAATAATCTGAGCCTTTATCTTCAGTGTTATGATTTGCACGCCTCAGTGACAGATTTGTTAATCTAGCATGCATACATTTTTTTTTTTATCATGTTTTTCATGAAATATTCCTTTCATAACTGTTAAATAAGTTAAACTACGTCACAATATTTTATTTATTTACTTATTTATATGTACACTGTCTAACAAAACACAATGGAAAAATAAAATCATAATATTCAAATTAAATTAGTTTGTTAATATTTTATTAATAAAACAAGCTAAAGCTAAAATTTTAGGTCAAAATTCTGATACATTTTTCAGTTCAGCCTTTCAGTCTTTTTAGCAGGGGTGGCATACGTTTTTATTTTTGTCTCTATAGGCTACCTATTGATTTTTTCATTATTCTTTATTCAAGTGCTTTGATTGTCCAGAATGTGTTTGTTTGAATGGTGTGTGTTGTATGTTTTCTTTTCGTACTGGCATAGAAAGAATATACAGTAATTAAACATTTTTTGAAATCCTTGCATTTAAAATGTCCATGCTTTAAAAAATAAATGCAACATCCCTGTATGCCTGTAAAACATTGGCTCGTCATAAAAAAAAAATCAGATAATTTACACATGAAAGAATGATGAATACAAAAATAAAAAAAATATGCATACAGAAACTCTTTCTTAGTGTGCAAAGATCTTTACATTTGTCAGAATCCCTGTATAAATCCAAGGTGAACAGGGTCAGTAATGAAAGAGCATCTCACAATAGCGGTCCACAGAGCAGTGGCACAGGCAAAGACTGTATATCTGTCATTAAACAATGAGGGCTGCTTGTTCCAGCCGGTGGTGGAGGCACAGCCCTGCACCATCACTGCTTCTCCAGTCACAGACGCATTTTAGTAAAAAAAACCCTGCATTTATCGCTGTCTGTGAAGCTGTCACCTACCATACAGTTTGTTCTGATCTTTAAATGTCTAAAATGTGATATACCTACAAAAGTCTTCGAGATTGTAAGGAAATTTTTTTTTAGAGCTTGGCCTAGCATATATCATTGAATCCAATTAGACCAGCAGCACTGTGTTCAAAAAGCAAACTTCTCTTATTATTATGTCGGAATGGGAGTATAGTACCCAATCATATCTGCTTAAAAAAACAAAACTTTTCCTTTTCCGGCCGGTCTTAGCACACAATATAACTACAGAAGAGTCAAGTTTTAAATAGGAATAATATCAAAAGTGTTTGGTCATTTTTTGAACACATTGCTACTCGTCTAATTGGATTCAATGATCTTTACTAAGCTATGCTAAAAGTGTTTTCGCCAGACCCAGAGATTGACTAAATAGATTACGAAACTGTAAAACAGATTCATACAGTACACCCCCACTGTAAAGCTGTCTTTATTATGTAGAGAAAATCTCAACTCAAATACTTGCACCGAAACAAAATATAAACTACACTGCTAAATTCAACTATACAATTTTTTTTTATTATTGACAAACATCATGATTTTCTATAAAGCTGTTGCACAAATAATATGACTTCACTGACTAACTTAAAGTCACTGTAGTGCATGAAAAAGAATGCTTTTTAAAGAAAATACGAGTGTCGCTTGCCCGTGCAAAAGTGAATTTTAGCATATTATGTGGTTGCTAAAGGTGTTGGATTATTTAACGCGTTGCTATGTGGTTTCAAAAGCGGTCTGAGTGGTTTTTAACACAACATGGTGTTCTTTTTAGCACGCCACTGTGCAGTTGTAACACACAGGGGTGTGAATGGTGTTCTAGGGGGGGTTTAACAAGTGACAGTGTGTTTACTGCAGTTAGCTCAATATATATATTTGGACACAGGCACAATGTTTATTTTAGCTGCTTATATGTTGCATATTCAAGTATGAATTTAATGAATTTTGACTTAAAGTGCACACTCTGAGCTTTGATTGGAGGGTATTCTTCTGAATTGGAGGTTAAGGAATTACAGCTCTTAATGTATACCTCACTCCCCTTTAAAGGGTTACTCCACCCCAAAATCACTGTAAAAGTAGTAACCCTTTAAGTAATTGAATAATTGACTCAAAAGTTGTTTCATGGACAGGCTTTGGCATGAAAACCTGTCAATGAGATGGCTGGACAGGCATGACAAATCAACAATTTGGTACACTTTTAGAAAAAAAAAAACAGGAGGTAGACATGTCTCTGTAAAAGCCTTAGAATCAAGAGAAGACTTCACCAGAGAAAATACAGATGGTTCAAACAAGGCCAGAATAGACTTTCCCAAAAAATCTAAGGAAAGCCTTTACTGTATGGCTGAAATTAAGATAGACATGCCAAAAATTCTGGGAAGAAAAAATGACGGAGAGGCCTTGAATGATAAAGAGCTCATGATCGTAAGCATACAGCATCATCTGTGAAGCCTGGTGTGATGACATGAGCATGGCTTCCAGTGACACTGGGTTACTGGTGTTTAGTGAAGACATGACCAAGGACAGAAGCAGACGCAGTGGACAGGGAAATACTGTCTGCCCAGATTCAGCTAAATGGAGCAAAGATTAGATGGCACTTTATAGTAAAAGTGGACAATTGAATATTTTGCATTGGCAAAATCAATCTCCTGTTTTCAATACAGTTGAGCACGCATTTCACTTTCACTTAAAACAAAACTAAAGACAGAGGAATGACAAATAAACAAAAATTAAAGTCATCTGCCTGGCAAAGCACCACAAAGGAGCATGAGTTTCTGACTTAAGGCAATCATTGCCGGCAAAAGATTAAATATTAAAAGTGAACATTTTATTCATTATTGTATTTATTTGTCCAATTATATAGCCCCTAAAAATGGGAAGACTGTATATTAAATGCTTGTAATTTGATTTGCTATGCTATGCATTTTACGTTATATTTTTGCTGAGCTCCTTGAATTAAAGCTTAAAGTCTGCACTTTCATTTCAACTTAATTGTTGCATTTGTAATTCTGTTCTGGTGGTATACAGAGCCAAAATGATAAATAACCGTGTCAGTGTGCAAATATATATGGACCTAACTTCTCGACTGTGCTGTTGAAAAGGTGTTTGGATTAGTTTTGGATTGCTTGGTTTTTAGTGCAGAGGATGTTAGTATGTTTTGAACAGTTTATCACGTCACTATGTGTTTAATGAAATGTAATTAATTTACATTCCTAGTATTGCAAATAAAGGTGCAGTCACATTAGCAAAATTTTGCCAAATGTGCAAATCAGGTCCATTGCTGGCGATTCATGAATCCCTTTTTACTCCGAGATCACTTTCAAACTCGCCTAGCAACAATTATTTCAGTCTTCAGTTTCATGTGATCATTTAGAAATCATTCTAATACGGTCATTTGCTACTCAAGAAACATTTCTTATTATTATAAATGTTGACAGGTTTTATTGCTTAATGATTTTGTAGAAACTGTTAGACTGCATTTCAAAAGTCGGGGGTAAGATTTTAACTAACTTAAAAAAATATATATTTATTAAACTAAAGTGAAATGTTTACATTTTAAATAAGTGCTGTTCTTTTGAACTGTTTATTCATCATAGGATCTTCAAAAATAAATATAAAATAATATTATTTAGCATGTTACGCAGGAAAACTGGCTTCAACATTGATACTAATTATTTTTAATAATTAAAAACTAATAATAATTAAGCACCACATCATCATATTAGAATGATTTCTGAAGGATCCTGTGAAACTGAAAAAAATAGTTATCTGCTAAACAAAATCACCTCTGACATTACAGGAATACATTACATTTTAAAATGTATTTTAATAGTTTTTTATCATATATTCACAGTGTTACTGTTTTTGTTGTACTTTTAATTTAAGAAAATGGAGCTTTGATGAGCAAATGAGACTTAAGAGTTGTGTTGTTGTAGTTTTTACATTTAGGTTTATAATCAAATTTGTTGAGCATTTACAGAATTTACTTCAACTAATATACAGAAACATGTCCAATAAATGGCTGTATAATGAAGAAATAAGCATAAAATTCAATATCTCACTAACCTGTTTCTCTTGACTGCTAAAGCCAGAATATACCAACACATGTGTAGTCAGCAAGAACATGCACAAAGTGCGTGACGTCCAGGTAGTAGGCGAGAGGGGCGCCCTAAGCGTGACACAGGGTGGATGGACGTCAGGCTGAGCACAGCACATTCCAGCAGCTTCACACGAACCGTCATAGTGCTCAGCCTGACTCTTCCCAACTCCTCACACTGGTCTGGACTAACACTTTCCTCAGATATCTCCGGTTCTGGACGCAACCTGTGTCATGTCTTTGCTCCTTGACTCCAGAAGGTCCAAAAACTGCGAAAGAGATCCAAAGCAGCCGATTCTGAGAACGACGGGGCTGCTCTGGTTTTGATAGAAGAAAACAGGCTCTAGGCAGCGCCGGGTCTGCTCTGATTACTTCAACACTCTGTCAGTTGATTTCAGAGCAGACAGAGGGCAGGGAAAGCCTGGGATACTGCGAGATAGAGCTCTCTCCACTTCCCACGCTTGTAAAGATCCGTCCCCAGAGTAGTGTTTGCTGCCTTCCTCTGGCTGCTTCTGTTGATAAGGATGGAGTCTCATTCACAGTTTATGTGCCGGAGAGGTGGGCCGTCTTTATGGTCCTCCACACAGGTGTTACTGTGGCAACAGGAGCTGGGGCTGCTTTGCCATTTCTCCAACATTCGTTATCTTTCTTCTCTCCTAACATGTATTCATGATTTGTTAGATTTTAAAATGCATTACAAACGTATCACAGAAAGGTTGTTTCAGTGTTCTCACAATTTTCTGTTTTTAACCACTTGAGAGATTTCCATCCCCTTTCTGTTGGTTGGTAAACAAATCCCATCAGCTAAAAGTGTTCCACTGAATGGATTCAAAAACAGAAACTCGACTATGATAAAATGAGCCTATTTTTAAATAAAGTGAGTGTTCTTTTTTTAAAACTACATTATCCCCCAGGAGATGGATCACATGAGCTCTGCTGAGTTTACTCCCGTCGGTGGCCACCGCAGACCCAATGCTCAAACTTACATCATTCATGTCTCTGAAAATAGGCAATTTGCATTGGAAATTAATGACTTCCAGTTGCTGTTTGTGCAAATTACTATTTAATTCCATATAATTTTACAAACGGGTTGCGTTTCTTGTTTGACGCTCATACACGGGCAACAGGCTTTGCATCAAAACAGCTGCATTTCATCTGTGCAGAATTGAAAATTAAAATCTAAGCTTGCCTAAAACTTTACCACTATTCCTCGGCTGCCTGGCAAGCACTGGTACAGCTTCTCAGAATGTAAATCAAGCTCTTTTTTGTAGTACAGAACAACACCCCCCCCATCTCTTTTCAATCTAACGGACAAAGAAATGTACTATCAAAGGCCACATACACAATGAACATCGCCCACAAAAATCCTCAACAAAGAAAGCTAGAGAAAAAGGCTCATAATTATCACTCAGTTGAGCGTATTTTTTTTCTATTCCATGTCTCTCTGTCTACCTAGTACATTTAAAATAAAGTTGGTGTATCGAAAAAGAAATATCTCTAATCTCTAAACTTTTTCCAAAGACATTGCAGTTTACATAAAACGTATATGTACATAATCATAAAAAAAAAAAAATCAGCGTTTTGATTGGCTGCAATTATCTTTGTTTTCATTTATGAACAGAAATCTTGTCAAGTACTGAAATCTTGTTTCTGTTTGACTGGTTCAATATGGCAATGATGCAGAAGATAAATATTTGCAAGATTTTAATGATATACATATTATAGAACACAGGCTTTATTAAATAGAAAAAACAAAATCATTTTCCCAAAGTATGTTTAGTTAAGTCATACAGTATGTTTTTACAAATAAATTACAGGGACTAAAACTGAAAACAGAGCATATCAACATTCATATCTTAACGGAAATAACAGTATTTTCAAGCTTAAACTACAGAGAAACCTTAGGCGTTTTAACTTAAGGACTGTAAAACATGCCTTTTGAATAATAATTATTTAAAAAAAACACATTACAAATGCACACAACAATTCTGTAAGAAACATATACAAGCATAATTTAGACAAAATATTTTATATTCAGACTTCAGGTTTATCAAAAGTCGCCCAGCTTGCTGAAATCAAGCTGTTTCAGTCTTCAGCCTTTGTCAAACAAGCAAACACAAATGTAAAGCTACAGTATTCACTTACAGTGAAACAGTCTTTGCTCGTGTATTAATAATACATGTGTCAGCTCATACGGAATGCTCTGGAAAAGTAAACTGTGCTTTGAATTTAAGGCAGGATCATCCATTTGTTCATCCACATAGAGGCTCTGTCCCAAACCTAGTGAGCTGACTGCCCAGATGAAACTCTCATTTTACTCCCGAGGGCCAAATTGTCCACAATAGGTTTCCATTTGTACATATATTTTTGTATACTTTATATTTTAAATATTCATTATTTTATATTTCCTCATACATCCAAGTTTCAATAACCCTGGTTAAATTAAATCTTTATTATATACCATTACAAAAGTTTGGAATAATTAGGATAAAAAAAGGCCTAATAAGAAATGTTTTTTGAGCACCAAATCAGCATAATGGAATGATTTCCAAAGAAAATAGCTGCCAAAAATTTAGCTTTGCCATCACAGGAATAAATAACATTTCAAAATATATTAAGCGGTTCTTTACAAATAAATGACTAATGTTTATTTAAATGGGTTTTTTTTTTTGATCAAATAACATTTGAAAATAAAAATAAAAATCTTAATTATTTTAAACTTCTCACTATTGAATAAGTATATTTATGGTCATCTGCCATTATGGATGATTTCTGATAGGAATACATGTGACACTGCTTTACAACATGAGCAAAGAAGGCAGCATGATTATAATGCTTTTCATGCTTTAAAATGGAATCCAGGCAGGCAGCTCACTAGTTGTTGTTTTTTTTTGACAGAGTTGATATAAAACTGGCTGTGTAAAAACTCTTCATATCAAGGCACAATAGTCATGTTTTAGTGCATTTAATCTTTATAGCACCAGCTTCCTCTACAGGGTGGGGATGGCAGCTTTTTGGATGCCCATGACCGTGTCGTAAAAACAATCCTCATTAACTACCGAACCGAAACTTTGCACGGTGTAGTCCCTGGCCAGCAGGGTGTTGAGGTCCAGGCCTGGAGTGTCCTCCAGCAGAGTCACCTGACTGCCCTGAAGGCTGCTGGAACTGCTTTGGCTCGTTCCTTGTGGCTCCTCTACGAAGTTCAGTCTCTGGAGTTGAGCTTCCAAGGTGCTGGTCAGGGAGCACAATGTGGATCTCTTGCTCAGAGAAGAGCTCTGGCCTCTGGAGGGCCTGAGGGGAGGTTCGGAGTGAGCATATCCGTCGAGCAGTCTGCCCTCATCTGAGTCAGACTGTGGGGGGAGCCGCTGCCAGGAGTTTGCTCTAAGAGCTCCTGGGTGACTTCTCCTGGGGAAGGTGGAGTTAGAATTTAGATCTTTAAATGGCCGCTCGACTGGAGCTGTCCGCTTGGCGTTCTCTCTCAGAAGAGTACGGATTGCCCTCACTGCATTAGCCTTGTTCTCCAGGTTACTGCGCACAAAACAAGGTGCAAGAACATTGAAAAATTGCATTTACAAGCTTAAAAACATGCAAATAATGGTACTTACAGATATTACATAGAAAAATAAAAAAAAACATTTTTAAAGACTTACTTTTAATAAGTGCACTTTTTGATGCAATTTTCTAACTTTATTTTTATGTGCTCATAATAAATATCTAGTACATACTAGGTAGTAGTTGTTATAGTTACATAAAACAAAATGTACTTACCAAGTAACTAAGTTATGGAACAGTTTGTAATTATTTAGATGTAATAGGAAGGTTCTGTTACACAGCTACTTATGTAACCAAAAGATTGTCACGTATGTGTTGCAGACTTTATACAACGTACAAATATTTAACACGGTTAGCGCAGAGGTGGAGCTGAGGTTTCTTGACATGAGTTGCACTTAAGATGCAAAATGTCTTTACGACCAGACTGAATGGGAGACTTTTCAGATGCTCCAACATCACCTCAATGCCAGATGCCATTGAGCACAGAAAGAGTACTTTTGACTTTTGAGGTTTAGTTTAACATCATTAAACTGCAGACAGCAGAGATGTTGTCAGGTCCTATGTCAGTAAAAAATCAATTTTACAGTCCTGTAAGCCGTTATATTGTGCTTGTAGCACATGCTCTTGAGTTGCACACATAAATACTGTAGTGTGAGCTGTAGCACGTTTCATATTAAAGCACGAATGAAAATATGAGTATGCGTATCACGTTCAGCAGCAATGGCTGTTAAAGTAATACCAGTCAAATATAAGTTTGAATTTAGAGTTTGATCAACTTTTTTCAATTTCTCTATATTTCCTACTCATTGAAGGGCAAAGGTAAATTGATACTTATAATGGCTTTATGTGAAGGTTGTTTTAAATTTTAAATTTGACATCTAATAAATTTAAAATTGATAGCTCTCAATTATACTGTAATGTTGAATGGTTAGTAATGTATTACCTGCTGCAGAGCTGAAAGGACATTTCTGGTCGTCCCTCCACTTCAGACTTGGTGTGAACAACTTCCCAAACACAAGGGTTTTCTGACCCTAAAAGAGGCAAGAGTAGAGAGTTTAAGCAAGTTGTGGGCTGGTTTTGAATTTGGGCAATGGGCCTTTTAAAAGTGCATTTCTATAATGTATATACTTTTTTTTTTTTTTTATGAGCAGTAATGTTTAAGCTCTCATGTTGAAGAAGTGGTTCTTAAAATCCTCCGTTTGAATACCATATTTCTCTTGGTCTGTCTCCACTCTGACAGAAACAGAGTTTTTGTTTAATCCACATCAAATCTGTGTTCATCTCTTAGTTTACTCATGAAGGTTGTTACACACACCTGCTGAATTTCCAGGTCGGACCTGGAGGGATGAAACAGGAATGAGCCAGCGGAATTTAAAAGGATCCAGATCTCCAGGCCGTGAAGAAGTCTAGTTGGAAAAACATAGAAATGTCTGTTAACTGTTAATATAAAACTCATGAACAGCTACCAAAATGGTTGCTAATTTAATGTGACTTAAAAACAATATTAATCACAATCTCCAACCTTTTATATATAATATCATCAACTAACAGTCCTGATAAATGCACCATGCACGTTCAGCTACTCACCATTCTTTTCTTTAACTTGCTTTCCCGATACACCAAAATGAGTGCTCTCTTGAAGACTAGAGCAATAAAAACACGTACACTTAGACTCTTTAATATTATACATATACTGCACAACATAAACCGCAAGGTTTTTAAAGTTACAGTAAATCAGATCAGACTTACGGAAGAGGGTGAGTTCAGGGTCTTTTCTCATGCGACCCAAAGAAGGCAGAGGGTTTTGCCAGAGTGCTGAACTGTGAATGATGAACTCTCCCATGGAGATCTCAGTAACCTGAGACACATAACACATAGGCTTTATATTCAGTTTATAAAGGGAAATAGGGTGTATGCGTTTAAAAGACATTGTAGAATTGTATGCACCTCCTTCTCAGGGCCGCTCTGCTCTGCCACTAATTGGTCAAACACCGTGCCGTAGTCCTCGTAGATCTTCTGCATCTCATTTATGTGACTGGCCACCTTCTCCATAGCCTTTAATGCCTCTGCACCAGAAAAGGAGACCATTTATGTTGACTGACCTACTCAGTTAGTATCGAATCACTAATGTATTAAAGGCTGACTGAATTTGAAAGAAAGGTTTCAAATTCAGGTTTGAGGTGGTCCCTCACCTGTGAGGTGGCTGTGCTCGTCGCTCTCAGGGTCAGTGAGAGACACCAGCTCCCTCAGCAGCAGCGGGTACTTCAGAACTCTCTGCACGGGTTTAATGAGGTACGACTCCAGGGTGGACGAGTGTTGTTTGGTGGGGTTCCTCGCCTCCAGGAACTCTTTGAAGGCCCGGTCTGTTTTTGCTGCCATCAGACAAACCAAAAAATTAAACCAGTATTAAACCAGTTGAAATATGCCTTGGGGCATGTCGGATGAGGCTTATGCTTTTTTTTTTTTTTACCTCTTTCCAGAACTTTCTGCACCTTAATGTGATTGGCACAGAAGCCGCTGTAAAGCTTAAAGTGATCTGCATAGTATAAGAAGGATCCACCAAGGGAGAAGAGGAGCTTCTGGATGAGAGATTGAAAAAAGAAAGACTCAGAATTTGAAAAAAATCACATCATTTATAAAACGTAAAAAAAATTTGCATGATGTTGTGACTTTATATCCAAGAAACCATGAGTAAAAACATTTGCCTTAGTGTTAAGTAGTTTTTATATACAGTTTGTTTTTATTTATTCAAATTTTAAACTAATTAGCGATTCATCTTAAAGGTTTTTGACTCTACTAGAGCATAAAAATACCACAACATTCTCCTTTGAAAATGTGCGCTCTAGAATGTCGGTCTTTGTTTTGCTTTGTGAAACCGGCCTACTGCCAGTTTACCCTATTGTGTGTCACCACCCAAGGTTGCCAGCTGGCAACATATTTCCTTGTTTCTGTTGGTGTTATCAATCTGGCAACCTGCAAGGGCATCAAATCTGAGGAGGAGGGGCCGGCTGATAAAAAACCCCTCTCCAATATTTTTAATTTGGACTGCAATACCTACTCAGTTCTACATACAGCACCTTTTAAAATATTTAATGCATCAGAGGGTTAATCACAGAAATCTATAATTTCACTGTATTTTACCTTGAGTTTTTCTGGAGTCTCTAGTGCATGGTACTCTGGTGAGGAAGTTGTCCTCTCCTCTAGGGTTTGTAGGAAAACCCTCTGAAAGTCCAGCATCTCTGGCAGGCTGCCAAACAGAGACTCCATCTACAAGAAAAGGAAAAACACAATTATGGGTTAGTTTGGGTTAGCTAGACCATATAAACGTTAGACATCATTTAAAATCGCAAAACTTACCTCATCATGACTGAGGAAGGTTTCTCTTTGTAATGGCTTCAGATAGATCTCAAACAAGGATTCAAGGTCCTAAACAATAGGACACACAGTGTGAAATAATGTCTCCATGCAAACAATGAACACATGTTTTAAATACCACAGCTGTGGTTTTTAAGTACCTTGACGTAAGATTTCTCCGTTTCCACCAGCTCTTGAATGACCATGCGCAGACGCTCTGTGACAGACATGTGACGAGGAGAGGATCTGGCAAGGGTACTTTCAGTGGAGTAAGGGTTCCTGTGGCCCTCCGGCACGGGGACAGAGCCTTCAGGAAATGTCTGGTAGAGATTACACGCCGTCTCTGGGTTCTACAAGGTAAATGAACGCAGAAGATCAACGTTCTGTTTTTCAGGAGGGCTGCAGGGATGACACACTTTTAATAGCGCAACAGGTTCCTGCGACAAAAAGCTAATAGGATTGGACTAAGCCTTTAGGATTACTGCAGAAAATAAGCTCAGTGACCAATAAAAGCTTATGATCCTTAAACATCTGTTTATCAAGATAATCTTTTCAAATGAACGCAACATTAACACATATAAACAAACTATGACATAGTTGCATGACTTAAGGTTTTTCACAAAAAATATAATTTCAGTCAGTTTTGAAGAAGGCTGCTACTGAAGAGGTGGAAAAAAAAAAACAGCCAAGAAACTAATTTATTAGTGACAGTCAGTAATATTTTGCTTCGAACTGAAAAATTCCTTAACCTAAAAATTTATTTCATTGTTTCACTGAATTATTAAACTTAAAACTATATATTTACAATTAAAATTGCTATTCTCTTTAATATTTGCATGTGTAATTTTTCACTCAAAATCATTTAATCGCGCCTTACAAATCTCATTCTAAAAATAGTACGATTTTATGACATTAAAACGACAAGCAACAAATCATGTTTGAATAAACTAGTAAGATTCAGGTTTGAGAGCTGTGACAAAAGGGGAGATTATCAATTACACTTTCAGTCTATTCCTCTCATAAACCTGTAATATATAATAGCCTTATAGAATACCTGTTACTGTGTTTTAATGGCATTTTTACAGCTATATATACAGTCTATATATAGTTTCATTATATTAAAAAATCAAAAAGAATTCTGCTTAATGTTAAGTACCTTTACAGTCACCAATTGTGTCACTTAAAATTAACTGTTAAATATTAACATTTCTTTATATCTTAAAATCGCTTGAATGTAACTCTACAGCCTCATTTTATATATATATATATATATATATATATATATATATATATATATATATATATATATATATATATATGGAATCATAAAGATTTCAACGCCTTATGAATCCTGCTCTAACATCCACTCACTGATTGCTGTATCAATGACCTGCTTCTTAATCAATACAAAACTACCAAACCATTAGATACAGGCTCCGGCGGGGCCCGAGGGCAAGAAATGTTGATTCAAAGCTTGACTCAAAAATGCAAACGCTCTCCTATAGGCTTTATCTCCAGAGCGCATGTGGTGCTCTTTCACCGGGCTGCATAAAAAAAGCAGCATCACCGGTGAAAATTTAAGTCATTTGTCATCGTAATCTGTGCTGTCAGAGGGTAATAAAGTGCTGACAAACTGATAAATCCCTCTGGGCGGCTCTGGAGAGCTGCTCTCAACACATAGAGGATGGAAAAAATACCTACTACACAATCATAGTGTGTACAATCATAATGAAGTTCAACTGAGCGTTTGAAGGTCATAGATAAGTATGCCTTTCTGAACAAAACTCGTATTTTGACACACAATGCACAATCAAGTAGGATCATTTCATTGTCCACAGTAATTATAGACCGCTAGAACACAACAGCATGAGAAAAGCGGGCCAGAGACGCCGCATACATCCAGTAGTTATATAACAATAGAACTAACACTTTATTATAACTTATAATCACTACTTGGCATTCTTGGAGTTCGTTTCAAGAACAATGTTTCAGGGTCCGAAAAAAAATAAATAATGAGATAAGTGGATGTGGGATTACTTTATTTCTTGTTAAAAATATAATTGTTAAGGATGACACTATTGTGTACAAAATATATGTCTTTACTGTTTAATTATTCATACACAAAATGTATTGCACCGCAGATTATACATTATAAAAACATTTACAAAGTTTTAAATATGAAGTTAAATGTTTTTGTTTTGTCAATTTCAATTAACTCTACTTCTGCCAGAAAGTATAAATAATATAAAAAATAGTACATAATTCATAACATAATAATAATATACGATTTTATAAAAATGTATATATTTGTTTTTCTCAATGTACAAACTAAACAAGTTTACAAACTAAAACAGTTTACTAAACAAATAACTACTATAAAACAAGTCTTATATTTACCTTAATATAATGCATACCATTTAAATCATTATGATTATATTTGATGATATTGCTAGTAAAATACAGCTGATGAAATATATTTAAAATACTACATAAATCAAATTTGAACAAGACCTGCACACTGGTCAGTAAAGCGGATAGACCTGTCCAAATGCATTGTTGGCTTACTTATACTGACTCGTGCTTTAGAGTTATTTTACATAATGTATAATATTAATAAAAGCTATAATAACATATATGTATAAAATCTCTATATAACCACAAAACACAAAGCCTGAGAAATGGTGTCAGTACCAGTGAGACGCACACAGAGCTCACGTCATCCAGCAGTCCCACCAACATCTCTTTGAGGCTCTGACGGAGTGAAGAGAGCGGGAAGAGCACACAGAACTCATCTTCATCTTCTCCTGTATTGTGTCCCACCACCCGACACATGACCTCTGACCTCTCCTCTATGCTTGAACTACAGACACCGAAAACACTGAAACACCCTGTCTACTGCTAATCTCTCTCTCTCTCTCTCTCTCTCTCTCTCTCTCTCTCTCTGGTGTCTGTAAACCTGGATTAAGTCTAAATGAACACATGCTGAACTGTTACTAACCTCTCATAAAGCAGCAGCGAAAGCCAATCACACAATCTGTTCACTGAGAAAACCTGAACAAACGGCAAACATCCAAAGAGAAAAACCTCACATTCCATTACCAGAGCTGCGTGATCTATATAAATATCTTGAGACTGAATACGCTTTGTAAGCATTAAAATGTAAAACATTTTCGATACTTAACTAATATACTTGACTTAAATGTATTTGCACCTAAAATTCCCCAGAATGGTGTTTGCTTCAATCGTCAATATCATTTTGACCAAACAACCAAACTAGAAAATACTTAATGCAAGACATGCCTCCATAGTGTTTAAATATCTGTATGCCTCGAAAGAACACTGCACAGTAATATAACAATAGAGCAAAACAAAACAGATAAAAGCTTTTTATGTAATGAATAATGTAACGACCGCTGTAACGAGTTCGAATTTTGGGGATGGGGATGTTCTGTATGTTTCTTTTAAAAAATCTGATTTATTTGATCCAAATTACAGCAATAACTGTCATTTAAAAAAACTATTCAACCACTTAAAATAACTAAATATTATTCTTTTAATATTTTGTGAAATGTAAGTTATTCCTAAAAGAATTTTCAGAATTGTCACATGATCCTTCAGAAATCATTCTAATATGCCGATTTATTGATTATTAAGAAACCTTTAGCCTATTAATTTCAATGATGGAAACATTTGTGGTTTTGAGATATCGTGATTCAGTATTCTTTGATGAATAATGAAGCCTTTTCTGTTATTTTTAATCAAATTTTGTAACCATATGAAAGTTTTACTGTCACTTATGTTAAATGTAATGCACCCTCCCCCAAAAAAAAAAAATTGTGTAAACTTTGCCCTACATGCCAGCCATTTTGCATTTTAAACCTGCCAAAGCAAATCAAGTCAAATATTATTGTTTGCAGCTGCCAAGCGTACAGTAAGACTGGAAGACAGGCGTAATCCTGATCACGCCGGCCATCTCTCACACCTCCTCAATCTCGGCTTACCTTCCCGCCCCGCTCGGCCTTATCGTCCAGCTCCTCCAAAGCAGGCGCCACGGAGACCTCGGGAAATTCCTGCTCCTGAGCCGGAGCTGAGGGAGAGAAAGAGGTGGAACAGATGTTATTGAAAGAGTGGGCTGATTGCCGAAGTGAGACATAGAGAGTGATATAAACGCACTCGAGGCTCATTAGCTCTGGCCGTAGCGTTTGACCTTTATTAACCGCCATTGATCTGATCTCTACTTCAGCAGGCCTCCCGTCTCCGATTCTGCAAAGCTTGGCATTGCGTCAAATGGGAAAGCCTGTACTAGGATTACGGTTTGAAATAATGTTACAAACCCCTCTAGGGGTCCGCAAAGGGCCCTGTGGTATAATAGTTCACGTCTGGGCATTTTGACAGCGTCATGCTGTGAAACAAGCTGTCCGTCGTTTGGTTCTCGTCATAAAACAGCGGGAGTTGTTTCATTGTTTGCAGTATGTCTAAAGAGCCATGGCCCTCCATAACCCTGCAGGCAGTTCCTTCACTGCTGTCCACACATTTTAAATGCTTTTTACTAAATACCATTTTTAATTTTTATGTTTGTTAGTTTTTTGTCATAATAAGAGCATCACATATACCAAGACCACCCTCAAAAAATAGACACATGACGCCTCTGGCAATTGTATGCAGAAATATAAGATCACCAGGAAGAATCAATAACAAAGTTTGTTGCCCTCTGCAGGTCATGTAGGGTTATTGCAGAAAAAGCAGAGCAAATGCAATTTTAAGACAACACACAGGCAAAATATAATTCTGTTCAGAGGTTTGAAATGCTTCCTGAGAACCAAATCAGCTTATTAGAATGATTTCCAAAAGGAATGTGTGAAACTGTGAATGTGTGAAATATGTACATCACTGGTACATATTTCGTGTTAAAATCATCTATTTTGAATTGTAATACTATTTCACAATAATACTGTTTTACAGCAGTTTTTATCCAATTTTTTGCCATTCATCTTCAATTTACAAAAAATTAAATCCTGTTGCTGACCCCAAACTTTTGAATGTTGGTGTTTATAGTTGAGCAGTGCGTTATGTTTTTCTACCTGTGGTCCACTGCTCCGGGTGAATGATGTTGGCCCGAGGAGGTTGGGGTTGATCGGGTTCACTGGGGTCACAGTCTGGCCAGACGGGGCTCAGATCATCTGTACTGTAGTCCTCGCGTCTGAGGACAAGATGGAGTTCATGCTGGCTGAATAAGCTCTGCATGAGGCCCAGGTCTAGAGAGGCCACACTCACGCCATTGAGAGTCAAGATCTCATCACCAGCTTTCAGACCTACAAAAACAACACACATTATATAAATGAATCACAACGCATTCAATCAATCATAACAACATTTCAGATCGAAGCATAAGAAATACTGAAAACGTACCTCGGATAAACGCCAGGCCTTCAGGATTCACCTCGCTCACAAACACATGACTTCTCCTGGCACCATCTACATGACCTGTGACCGCAAAACCTGCAGAAAGCTGTGAGGTCAATCACTGCCGTAATTCAACATTTTGGCAATTTTTAATTTTTTCTGTGGAAGCCAAAAGCAGATATTCAGTGGGATGCCCAAGCTGCACTTTTCTATACAATAAAACTGAATGAGTCATTTTAGCACTTACAACTCAAGTCTTAGTTTTAATTTTTCTTTGCACACAAAAATTATTTTGGTAGCTTTTCGTACACTTGAAGGTCTTTTTTTTATTAGAATTGATAAATATTAAAAAAGTAATTGGAAAGTTTTATATATATATATGTGTGTGTGTGTGTGTGTATATATATATATATATATATATACATTATGACATAGAGCAGCCTAAATATTTTGTTCAAGTGAGGAGAGTGAAGAAATATTGACTTACCAAAATCTACGGTTGTGTCCGGTCGTGACATGTTTATGGTCAACACATTGATAGGCCAAACTTCCAGTTCATCATAGACCTGTTAAACAAGAGCAAGAGCATCATTATTGCTGTATGATAAAGCAAGGTTTTGTGAAATAAGTTTTTTATGACAGAAAAAAACAGCTTAGTGTGTTTTTGACATGCTTAAATTACAATCCAACTAGTTCAAAATGAGCAATGCTAGTAGGTTAACAGAGAACACTAGTTAAGAACAAACAGGTGTTTGTTTCTCCGTCTCACCAGGGTCTTTACAAGGTCTGTGGGCGCTGGAGTGCTTCTCTCCACATCTTGTCCCAGATGTCTCCTCATGTGCAGGCAGTGCAGAGCTGGGTCGAGCTGCTTTATCTACAAAAACAGCGATATCCACTATCACATTCATATGGACATCAATACAGTGTGCAACGAGTTACTGAATAATCTTAAAGCAGATGCATCCGTGCACTCTTTCTGTCGTTTCTTGAGGTTTGAACCAGCCACAAGAGACAACAAACGAAGGAAAATGCAAATGCGTGAACTTTAGTTGTTGACATTTCTGGTTGTTGCCAGTTAAGGTCAGTAGGTCTGTGAGAGGTGACTGTTGAAGTACCTTGCAGGTCAGGGAGAGAACATCAGAAACCAGACAGTCCTGTTTGATTGGCACACTGAGGACCTGAGTGTCTGGCATGAGCACGAACACCCTGCTCTCCAGACTGCAGTCCCACTGGTTTCCTTCGGGTGGCGCTGTTACATGCAATTTGGTGAAGCCGTCCAGCTTCTGCTAACAACACGCAAGAACAGAAACGAAGAAAAGACCAAAAACTGGTTTAGACTTAATTCAAGTTCGGTATCCTACTCGGTATGAAACATCACATTGATCATTTCCTTTATATAACACTGATTGCTTTGTATAACTTAAGCTAAACACTGGTATAAAATGGTATTTCTAAACGCTTATTTTAGCTGCTAGCATAGATATACCAGCAAGTATATGAAATGATGCATTTAAATTTCAGTGTGTTGCAAAAGAATGTTAAAAAAAAAAAAAAAAAAAAAACTGCTGTCAATTTTAATTTTTAACTCTATTCAGTTTCTACATCTACATGCAATGCAATTAAGACACTAACTGTACATACAGTTTTGGGAATGCTAACAATTTGACAGCATCAAAATAGCATTTATCCAATAACAAATATGATTTCACTACGGTATATCTTCTTTTAATGTGCACTATTATGATTTCACCTGTTAAAATAAAGCATGTGCTTAATTGACTTTTTAAAACAGCTATTCCATATGCGTAGTAAGGTTTCATAAAATAAAACGGAACAAATAACGTGTAATGATATTAATAAAAACACTGTTCTTCCACCAAACAACGTAGTTCCTTAGAAACGCTTGTGGTTGCCAAGCAACACACATAAACAAAGGCGTATGTTTGAAGAGTGTTTTACATTGGCTTCGAACATGGCTCATTCAGTCAGAATCGAGGACCAGAACCATGCGTTTTATGAGCGCGTTTTTGAAACTGTACTTGAAAATAATATAATATTCATGAATTAAGTGTACTTAAGAGATTACTTTCACGAGAAACACTTTTAAAATGCGCACTTTGTAATAAAACCGTTTTGTGGTACATTTAAAACGTTCTTTTGTCACATGCAATGATTTTGATGTGTTGACTAACATGCTCTAAAACCAAAAAATTTAAATTCAGCTGCCTTTTTAGCAAACCAAACGTGAGGAGAAAGCCACTCGGTCTTTCCTCTGCTCTTGTTCTGAGCCTGCATGCTGGGTCAAAGCCAGGTGCCAGCAACACCAACGTGGATCTTTAGCGCGCTCCTTGTTCTTTGAGAGGGAGAAGGGGGAGTCACGTCCCTTTTCACTGACTCAACTCACACAGCTGTCACAACAACCTGCTGATCTGTTAACATTATGCAGCGCAAACAGATCAGGGGGTGGAGAAATGGCCAAAATGGGGGAGGCTCTTTCAGTGCAATTCTATTGTCCTTCAGCTGCATCCTCAATATGGGGACTTAAACAATACAAGATGCCTTAACAGACTTTAGGAAGCTATTTTTAAAACGGTAGCTAGCTATGGACAATCTACTGATAAATTATGATGGTCAAGCTATTCTTTTAAAGAGCAGTTATTTAAAAAGCAGCTAATTTAAGAAGTATGCAATCATGCAATTAATTACTGCCATTTGTTTCTGATTAAATACATTTTAAGAACGGAAAAAAAGAGATTATTCGCAACTAATCATTTTGAAAGCATTACTTGATATGTCACCACCTGATGATATGTGTAATTACCTCTGAGCTGTTCTGCGTGGATGAATGACCAAATGATCCAGAGGAGTATCCTTCAAATATCTGCATCACAAACACACACACAACATTAAACGCACATCCTAAAAAATGCAGAGCAGCATCCAGGCTCAAAAAAGCAACATGTTTCTATCTATGCGCTTTAATTAGAAACTATCGCTCTGAGGCGCCAGCTTTGATACTATTCTGATTGTAGATCACAGCAGAAATAGCCCCGAGGTTTGCTGGGAAATAATGAGAGGTCTGGAAGATGCTAAAATTATAGGTCTATAAAAGCAGACAGATGTATCAACCCTAATCAGACCCGGCCTCCCCTCACACAAGACACCCGTGCGCTCAACGTCCTCCTGCTAACACATGAACACATATTTATATGGATGTAGTCTGTACAAACAGACAAGGGTATGGCGTGTCCTCTACAATTAACCGAAAAGGCAAAACCCAAAATAGCTGACATAAACACTCTACTGTAGACAGGCAGCTAGTTAAAGCAGCATCCTATCTTACAATAAATTAAACCTCACAACTAACGGATCTGAAACAATATTTATGAGCAATAATGCAGTTACAATAGAATATGATGCTATCATGTTGCTAAGCTAACAACACAACAAATCCTGTTGAAAGAAAAGTAGCTAGTTTTTGGCTGGTTTCAATTAAAGCAATCTAACTGATTACATTTAATCACTTTTTTTCATTTCTGATAATCATTTTCAAAAAATATACTCAACGCTGATTACCGTCAGACTTTTAGAATCCTTCGTCATTTGAATTTAAATTATAATAATAATTTTTAAAGCCCGGCCTCCACAAAACCGAACACTTTTTTACCTCGAGAAGGTTATGTACAGATTTAACACCATAACACAAAATAGTTTAATAGCTAAGATATTGTTTTTGAAATTAAATTTTTGCATCGCTATGACAGAAAATACAGGCATCTAACAGTTCATCTTAAAATATACATAATTAGGAAATTAAACAGTTATTATATAAATGTGCCATACTCTGTTCCTTAAACTCCTGAAACATTGCTGTCTCGTATTTTAGAGCAGCCATTGAAATTTGTATGTCAAAATATAGATGTAACACATTTTGTAATCATTAAAATTGTCCTAAGTAACTCTAAATTGATTACACATTGATAAAATCCCATTTATTTAGTAATTAAATTACACCATTTCGTTACATGTAACTAATTTCTCCCCAACACTGACTACTATTTAGGAAAAGAGCTGAGGTTTTAAAGAAGTACAGGAGTAGACATCAACAGAACAGTAGCAACACCAAAACTGTGATGGCAACTCCGACTTGACTCTGACTAAGGTATCTAAGCTCTCTGGAAACAATCACACTGCCCCCGTAGGCCTACTGAATCACACAGCATCAGACTTTACATCTGTGCAGTAGAAGCTGTCGCTCCTCTGAGACTGCTTCCAGCTTGCAGCAATTAACCGCATGCAGCTCGTGGTAATTCCCGTCTTTGGAATCATGCACTATTAGGGGCTGTTGTGACCAGATTTGGTCCATTTAAGGACGGATGATTATGAGGCTGGAACCGCTGAGCGATTGGCTCCAAACTCACGTGAGGTCGTCTACATAATCATACATGTGGATTTAGAGCTCAAGCTCTTGTGTTAACACAAAAGCCCCTCAGAGAAGGAATGCTGATCTGAGCTTAATTACGAGAACTGATCCAGAAACAGTATTCCAAAAACAGCCCCTGAACGCTTTGACGAGAGAAAGGAACAGGACTGCTGTGTGTTTTCCTGCCATTTGACCTCCAGAGAAAGCTTTGATGAGTGAGTCAGTGGTTGTTTGTTTTATCCGGTGAGTGTGATGGTGTTTCCCACCCTGACACCTGTGGACAGCATTAACACACTACCGTGAGACTAAATGAGTAAAACAGGCCTGTGTCTTAAATGACTATTCAGTCAGTGACTGCAGTCATAAACACTGGCCAGTGAACCTCGGAATAAGACTCTTAATCCACAAACACAGATTTTAGCATGTACAAACTGCTCCTTTTATTTTATTTTTATTTTAAAGTTTATATTGTCAATGAATATATAACTATCTAGCCAAAGAATTGTCAAATGTTACTGATTAATGGATAAATAAATAATAATTAATTTAGAATTTTATTTAAGTTGCTCTGGCAGAGATTTATATTGGACATAGAAATTTCCATGATTTTCCATAACATTTTAAGATTCTGTAATATATAAGTTATATATATATAAGTATATATATAAGGAATCACATTACAGCACTTGTGATACTGCCTTTTAGATTAGATCTTTACAGTTTACAAAGTAGTTTATGTCTTTGTAGTTGAGGCATAAGAGCACATCACATCAGTCTAACTCTTACCTGGGACAGGGACTGTCTCTTCTCCCGGTTGCGTTTGGTCAGACTGTCTAATCCTTTCTGTGAAGAAAAGAGTAGTCCTCGTTTGTTCCGCATACCTCGAGGATGAGAGCGAGATCGTCTCTTCAGGGTAGCTTCATCGCGAGTGCATATCTGCACAAACACAAGCTCATTTCAATTATTTTTCATCTTAATGCTGCATCATCTTAATTGAATTTTTGCTGCGTCTAAAAGGCAGATTGTTTTAATGAGGTCCTTTTGTTGTATCTTACAAAATTCCCTCAAAGCATGTGACAGATTCTCACCAGTGCATGAAAGGATGAGACAGAAAAAATTCCCAGACGACCTAGCGCCATTTTAGATGGGCGTCCAGCAGTGGCCAGCAGGCTTTTTGGATTGGGCAGCTCTGTGCCCTGCAGGCTAGCCAGGTAACAGCGCATGCGGAACAGCTCTAGGTTAAACTTCTCCAGGTTCTGTTCCCATTGCAGGATCTGTAGGTTAGAGTTGAAGAAAAGCTAAAAATACATTATTAGAAATAGATAATATAGTTACAACAACCCAAAACATTGGCAGTGACACTGGCACGAGGAAGCACCCACATTCATTGAATTTTCTTTAAAAAAACTAAAAATGTTGATAAATGTAGATAAGGTGAATCTGAAGGATATGGGGGGTCATGTCTGTACTATATAATTGGATGCTCTGAATGTGGTGTGGTTTCTGTTCAAACACCAACATAAATAGTATAATTGCCCAATTTAGCAAACCACTCATCTGAACTACCTGGCCTTTAATCTTTCAAAACAAACCGCACACATATGCATAAACATACACACACACATCCGTTTTGTTCCTCACCTGGCTCTCAATAGCCTTCCTGTTCTTCTGGTCGCTGATGACGGACAGCTGCAACTCTGCCATCTTCTTCATTTTGCCATCCATGTCGATCTTTTGCAGGAGAGCTCTGCTTTGGCTCTTAAGCAAACGCAGAGTGTCCTCCTTCCCCTGACGCTTAGCTAAATGGGAAGCGCTGGCAGAATGGATGGCCGTCACCCAGTTCTCAAGGTCTGTTTGGTTTGCAGCCTGCAAGTTAGGTTAGAAAAAGAGACAACTTGTACTAAGAGTGCTGAAATAATGTATTGCATATTATATATTATGATAAAGGCCACATGCCTGAAAGAGATAGACATCTCCATAGGCATTGCTGAGGCAGAAGACGTGCTCTTTCTTGGGATGCTCAGGAACTGCCTGAACAATACTGTCTTCAGCAAGCAATGCGTAACGAGGTGTGCATTCTTGCTCAGCTGAGGTCTTTCCATTTGATTCACTCAACAAAAGTGTACAGCCTACAGGAGACAGGAATAACAGAGGCAGGTATTCTAGTAATGAAGGAGAAACATTACCTATTACAGCTAAATTTTGAAAATTGGATTTGGGGGTGGATGTTTTATCAACTTACCTTTGAGCGTGACCCAATACTGCCTCCATTTGCGTCTTGCTACCAGTTCCAGTTTGCGGTCTTTGTGGAGGGTAATGAGGGGCTTAAAAGCCAACCAACCAGCCCTCCGCACAACACCTTGATCCTTCTCAAACAGGAAATCCATTTGCTCCAAGGAGCCCATTGAGCCACTGCTGCTTTCTCCTTCACATTCCCAGACCTGGAGTCCTTCAGCAGTTCCACTGCTGCTTCCAGTCTCTAGGCCCTGCATAAAGTTCTCATAGATGTTCTGCCTCAAAGCCGCACTCGGGTTTTGCTGCCTAAATGGGCCTGTTGAGGAACTAGAGCAGTCTAACAGTGTCTGGGAGGACACTGGATTCCAAAACGGTCTGGATTCCTCTAGTGTGACCCCAGCTCCACAGCTGACAACCTCTGTAAAGTCCAGAGTACTAGGTTCCTGGGGTTAGGTGGACATGAAGTGAGAGGTATATGGCAAATGTTAGCATGCATGTGTTTTACAAGGTTGGCACAATGTTGTGAAGCTTTTCACACGCTTTGATCGGTCTTTACTCCTTCTAACAACTCTGCAAATTATGGTAAAGCCAACAAGTATAAAACATCTGTAATCTGTTTTAGAAAAGAATATAATTTAAGAATTCTTATCCCTGTAGAACCCTGTAGAAAAAAATAACATATGCTGGTTGGGTATGTTACAAGCATGACAGCTGGTTTAAGCTTGTTTAAACTGGTTAAAAGCTGGTTATGAGTTGGTTTAAGATGGTCATGTGCTGGTCCTGAGCAGCTACCTCCTACTCAGGGTGAGCTTATAACCATGTTTATAACATGCTTCGAAACATACTTAAGCAGCATATGCTGTTTATTTTTTTTCTACACGGAAAAATGTAAAATTCAACTAAAATTCTAGGTTTAACACCCAGAACACTGAACAGGAAATGGAATTTTAATACTGATAGCACCTGCATGATAATTTTGGAGTCAAACAGGAAGGCCTGCTATACTGACAGATTCACATCAATGCCCAATACACCAAAAAAAAAATAAAGATTTCACCTGCAGCCTACGCTTTTTCCTGCTCAGACTTCCCGTCCAATCGCTGAGGCGGCGGATGCGACTCTTAAGCGAGTCCTTCCTTGTATTCCCATCAGGAACTGCTTTTCTGCATGGCAGGGTTTGTGAGATGTAATTCTGGGTTTTCTGACTCTCATTCTGGGAGTTCACATCCAGGGAAGAGGTCATTGAGGCTTGAAGGTGAGGAGCATCCTCGAGTTGATCCGCTGCAAGGATGCCCACGGTAGGGAATGGCACAGTCATGTTGGGGTTTGTGTAAAGGTCAGATAGTCCATTATGTTCTAAATGAATTAGCACAGAGTCTCCAATGCCACTGTCCTCCTCAGAGCGGTTAGCACTGTACCCATTACTATTGCAATCATTGGTTACATACTGACTGCAGTGAACTGTGGGTTGGCAGGTCAGGTTACCCATACGGTTCTCTGATTGCTCTGTATTGTAACCATTAAAACATCCAAAGTCCACAGTACGTGTAGATGAGAGTGTGGTATATCCACTACTGTTATCCGAAGGTTGGCCGGTGGTGAAGACGTTATCACACAGATCTTCTGTCCCATTCCCCCATGGTGAGTCATACCATGAACCCTCAGAGCTAAGAGAGCTCCCATTACTGGCCCTTTGGATAGCATCAACAGGTCCACTGAGACAGCTGCCCAGTGACAGCTCAACATCCGGCTCCCTCCGTGCATTGGTAAACTCAACCCTCAGACTTCCATCCTCGCGAAAAAGAACTTTGGGACTGCTCTTATTATCTTTAAGTTCAGAACCGGTGCTCCTCACTGGGGCCTGGAGGCCTCCGGTCTGTTGTCTGTAGCCTACAAAGAATCCATTTCCCTGGAATAAAATGTTGTCATAGTCTCTGTGGCTCTCTGAATGTACTTTGTCACTGGATTCCCCCTTAATGCAGTCATAATGGCGGGAAATGTAAGGTTGGCTGTTCTTGTGTGGTGAAAAACCATTTTTGGCCTTGTATCCAGAGGTGCTCTGGGAGCTCCTCCACCAAGAGTGTGGAGAGAGTGCCTCATCTTTAGAAGTGTGCAGCTTTAGGGAGCTAGACTTTCCCTTACCAGGGATGATGTACTGACTATCTGTATTTCCCATTCTGATCTGTGAGGAAAATATGAACAACAAGGTCAATCCATGCATCTATGTAGATATCCATCTAACTTTCTATCCATCCATTCAACTATCCACTTAACCACTCATCTATGCGTCTACACACATTTTAGTATTACATAGTAATAGAGTGTATTTTACCTGTTATTAAGCCAGTTGTAAGAGCACAAAAATATATTCCTTCATATTTCGCATTCCTTCACAATGATCATCCTCTTTTTCCAACGTTGTCTACGGTTCTGTCTGCTCCTGCCTGGTGCAGCATCTGACTCTTACTGAGATCCTCCTCCCTTCACTGTCTCGCTACCACAGCTGTTCCTCTCTCTCTCTCTCCATCGCTCATCTGTGGAGAAACACAGGAAGGGAGGGGCATGTGTCAGTAACACACAGTCGGTTCTTGTGTGTGCAGTCTGCAGTGGGAAGCCCCACTCCAACCCCCAACCCCAAATCTAAACAGACCTCACGCTTCTGTCCTGCTGCCACATTCCATGACGTAGCGCTGCAAGCTCTTACAAGGACAGGCTTCATGCAACCTCACTGTTTATTTTCAGGCTAGGAAATTCCTCACAATTTTCTTTATTTTTTGTCTGAACCATAATGGTTAAGTAACTTAATCTCTCCAAGCAAAGTGTTTGGACGATACACAAAATTGTCTGAATATGTCTGGGGTAGCATTGTTTTGTCTTAAAGCCAGAAGAGGATTAGGAAAAGATCTATAATGAGAATTTTATTAGCAGTGGGATGACATGCTCCTGGCTGCTTGGGAATTCTCATATCCTGTGAATTTTACTGAGATTTAGGGGTGAGAAGGGACTTTGGGGTTCAGAGGTAGAATAATCATCCTGCCAGAGCAGCTCAAGAGAATATGGATAAGCGGGGGTTGGGGGAGGGCTAAAAACACACCACCCTAACCATGACCTCTAACCCTGGAGTGAGCAGTGAATGCCGCCAACACCATCTTCTTTCACACGGCCAAGCTTCAATGAAGGATGGCGGATGGCTGCTTCATTATGAAAAGTACCAGCAGGCGGTGTGATGCTATGCTTCCAACACTGCGGCTTTGTAAGAGACGGAACACAGGAGCAGCCAATGAGCTTTGTCGGTTCCAGACGGCGGGCCGTAGAGGGTTGAACCAGGGCATTGTGGGATGTGTGTCCTGTCCCATTCAGAAAAGATGATCTGAATTGGCAGTCGCTCACATTGTGAGCTTCTTTGTGTGTCTCACTGGCCATCTGCTGCCCCAAGGAGTGAGATCAGTCACCCTCGACCCGCGCAATTCACTCATCCCAAAAGAAGCACAAGTCTGTGCAGTGCCAAACTTTTCTAGAATTCAATAGTCTGAGCCAAGATCTGCGGTGTGATAAGTCAAAGGCACTTGTTGAAGGATGCATGTGTGTGTTTTGTTATGTATAGGTATTTTCCATCTGCTCTTGACACTGAGCTTCACAGACCTTTCAGGAACCTAAATTGTGGCATATGTGTACCATTAATTCAGAATATTTTCCACCAGTCATGTAGGCTGCTTTTTGATTATTGTAAGAAAGTATTCTACAGACATTAAGGCCTTGTCCACATTAATATGTTTTTGTTTGAAAATGCATCATTACATATTATTTGGCCTTACATTAAAATGAATCATTTGGTACAATGCACTTATTGTGTACATGTTTTTACATTGTACACATATATTTTTTAAATACCTGTATCTAATTACATCTGTAATTACATTTTTAATGATACTCTTGACCCATCCACCCTTAAACCTACTCATACCACTAAACCTGACCCTATCTTTATCTGTATCCCACCTTAGTAGCAGAAAAGTGTTTTGCAGTACAATATGACCACAATAAGTACATTGTGCTTATTTCTTGTCAAAAACAAAACTTTATAAAAACTCTCTCCAAAGTGGATAACATTTTAAAGTGCCATTTCCGTATTGTAGTGTGGATGGTGAAAAGAGAGTCATTTGAAAGCGTTTGACACAATGTAATTTTTGTGCAATTTTTGAACTGCAAAGATGACAGAAAAAAAAATGACAGCAGTTGTGTTTTAGATCCAACATATAATCGCAAGTCAAAGAATATTATAGACACAAGGTGGGGTCTTTGACTTTGGCAGCAAACCCCTAGAATTTTACACAGGCAAGTTCCATTCACATTTAATTTAGAAACTATAAAAGTAGAGTTACCAGTTAAAGCAGGACAGTTTTATTGATTTATTGTTTTCAGTTTAAAGGCTACCAGGTGCACATTCTCATAAGCGTACTTTAACAGCCTAAGACACACAGTGAATGCAGTCTTGCTGCTCCAAACCAATGAGAGATCATAGTTGATATAACTGCAGCCTGATAAAAAAACACGTGCACATTTACAAACACATTACTCCCAGCAAACAGTGATTATGTCTTCATGGCTCGAAGAATGAGGGCATTATAAAAGTATGTATTTTTATAAAGAACAACTCGAGCGGTTTTGGGAGGGGTGGTTTTGGGTGGTGGAGGCAGCTGGCCGCCTGGAAGACCATCATGACTGGGCCTCTTGTTTGACCCAGCATGCCATAACTACCAGCACACCACGTTTAAGACAAACTACCACACCAAAGACAACACACAGCACACAGGAGACGGGAGAGAGAGAAACCATTGTTGGTTTCAGGTGTTAGGGTGCGATTGCTTGATAAAAGTAATAGGTTGGATCAAAGTAACAGACAGGAAGTGTGGCATTGCTCCTGTACACATAGAACACACACGCACATAGACCCACACACATTTTCTTTGCTTCAAAGATAATTTCTCTGAAACATAGGGGTATTTTACAGCTCATAGCAGGGTGAAAAACTGTGCTTTTGTACTCAATGTGCAATTGTAATGTACTTAAAAGTATACAGGGTTACCCTTAAATTTAAGATGTCACAATGTTACAGTGTACCAAAGTAATATTATAGCAATATGTAGTATTATACTGACTGTATATTACTTGCATGCAATTATGCATAATTCCTTAATATTATATTGTCTTAAAAAGACACCTTAAAATAAAATTTTACCATATATAGCCATGCAGATAAATAGTATAATGGCACGTTTAGAGAGTATAGAAACTGCAAGTATATCTTTGCCAGCACATCCAGCAGTACACTATGAATTATGCAGTTATATGTAAAGTTGTACTTCTCTACAATCTCTTCAAGACAAATCATGTCACTCAGCGGCCTCTCGGGTGCATCCAAGTGCAGCTTCTATATCTTTGTATTGGTAAACATCAAATTCTCTCAAACTGTTCACTAAGCTTACGATTCAGTTTCATATTTAAAAATCACTAATGAAATCTGACAACAACTGTGCAATCATTTTTGTTTCTTTCATTTTTAGACTTCTTGTGATTGAACTGCCATTTTAAGCGTTGCATTTTTCCCCATTCAAAACTATTGAGTGACACATCTTGAGTATTCTATAGACTTTGACTTAAATGACCAAAAACGTACTCTTAAGTTCAACTAATTTCATTTAAACGTAAACTATAATACATTTTCATTTAAATGTAAATAACATCCATTTAAGTGTCCAAAAACATTGGATTCACTTATATATTATTATTTATTTCTGTAAAAAGTACTCTTCTTAAAAAGTATGCAAAAGCTTTTTCACAGGGGAAATCATAGCATAATACAACACTAGGCAACAGAGGAAATAGCTCTTCCATTTGCTTTGGCTGCTGTTACGTCAATAACTTCAACAATAACTGACAAAGAGATGTGATGGGCCAAGGTCTGTGTGTTATCAGACGTAGCGATTACCCAAAACAGCACCACCATCAATAATAACTGAATATACTGTAACTGCATCAAACTACTGCCAATTTCCAGTAAACTGTTTTTGTTGGCGCTCGACAGCAGCCCAGTCAAAAGTAATTTGTAAGAATACTGCGCAAAAAGTGAAGATGACAGTTTCCGTGAGAGATTTTGCTGATGTCAGGCTAGTTAAGAATTTGTTTAGCTTTGAAGTTAAAGGTTCACTAAGTAACTCGAATGTTAAGGCAACAATATGTGAACGGCGCATGGCCATGCCTCCTTTACATTTATCGGTGGTTGCTAATGTCAAAGAGCCATGCAATTTGAGGTACTTTTCAAGTCTGTAGCTATGAGTTTAATACTTATAATTAGGCTTTTTGAAAGCTAGCGCTTAGCAAATATAGCAAATTATTTCTACTTAAATGTTTAAGTGGACATATCAAAGCACTCATTGCACCAAAATCCTTTTGTTCACGTCGCAGCCCTGAACTGTTAGCGCTACTTTCTATCGCTAGTCGCTGCAGATGGTATTAGCGATAGGGACTTTCTAATTCTAGAAATCATGCGATTCTCATAAGTGCGAGAGTGTCATTGCTATTTTTGTTCTTATTTCCTGAAAGATAAAGGAAGAGACTGTTTGAAAGAATAAAAAGTTATTCCTGTCAACTTCAGCATATCTAACAGAGTAGGACTAAAAGTCACGCAATTTCTTTAAACGATTCATTATTTTAAAAAACGCATATACATGTGAAACGATGGAAATGAAAGAAAAAAAAGCAATATATGCTAGAAGGAGTGTTGCATGCCTTTTCCTGACAGGAAAGCAGATGTGTGCGTCACAATCCATAGAGGAAGGAAAGCACTGCAGGCGACTCTGAGAGAGTTCACAGGAAAACCATGCCAAAAGGGTAGATATGGGTAGGGGACCGCGTCTGTGTGCGCTGGGCTATTTCTCATGGGAAAATGCAGGGATTCTTGGATAAGACAAGTCTGGAGGGAGCAGCACTAGGACACAGGAAGCCAGGCTCGACCTGTTTCCTCCCACTTCCTGAGACAGAGACTCTTATAGCCTGCCTGTAGCAGAAAGGCAGAGCTCTGTATTAAGTATGCACTGGGAAGGGTGTGTTCTTCCAGCTGCTTCCGCAGTTCTTCTGCTTCTTAAAGGAATAAAAATGAAACCCAAAAATGAAAATTACCCCATATTTTAATCACTCCGAAGCCATTTTAGGTATATATGACTTTCTTCTTTCAGACGAGCACAGAGTTTTTTTAAACTTTATCCTGGCTCTTCCAAGCTTGGTAATGCTGGTGGATAGCGGACATTATTTTAAAGCTCCAAAAATCTGATATATTCGCAAGTACTGCGACGTAAAACTAACTTTTACGCCTTCGTGGGGTTATTACATGTCCTCTGATACTTAAAAGTATCTATAAAAATATATTAGCTTTGAATGTATTTTAAAATAATAAATGTGCTTTAGTATGCTAGTCAACAAACAATTAGCGTACTTTAAAGCTTGACAAAGATTAGTAAAACACGACACCTAAAGTACTACAGTTTCTTATGAATATACTTTTATGACTAAGTTACAATCCACGAGCACATTCATTTCAGTTACAAGCACTTCTTCTCTGACTTCCCACCACACAGCATTCGGTTTTCCGATGCTCAGATGATTTATACTTAAAATGGCAATGTAAGTAGTCTCAATAAGATGACCAGTTCATTCCACAGTTTTTGTAGAGTTTTAATGTTTTGCAGTTTAACACTGCAAGACTGTATTCACATTTGCTCACTGCTATGTTTTAGCACCTGACTCCAACCGGCTAACCACAGAAACAAACAGTTGCTGCCCACTAATGGCCAGGATGCTGTGGTTACAGCTAAACCCGAGTAAACACAGCGATCCTACACCTTAAACACACCGCACGCAAAATCAACAAGCTACCAATGCATCTTTCTTTTATTATTTGCTTAGACTTCATTGCTTGGATTAGCAATGTCAATTGACAACCAGCAACAACAATGATTTGTTTTCGCTGGTTGTTGCAGTGTACTAGCCTAAAGCCCAGTTTACAGCTGGTATGTACATCCCTCTCAGGTAATCCGATCACGATTGATCAAGCAAAACATTTTGCTGTTTACACCTGGTAGTAACACGGGTCTCAGTGTCTCCTTGTGATCACATTTCAAAAAGATCTGTTTTCAGTAGTACATACATAATTAATGTGAGGTTTTTGATGCACATTTAGGCCAAACATCTAAATAAATAAATAAAAATAAAGGTGTGCTTGACTCTTTTCCAGCTACACTACTCAAAAATATAAAATCTCAGCAAAACGTATGTTTTATGTAGTTTTAGATTTGTTTTTGAAACAATATGCATGATGTAATATTAAAATATAAATAACTGTACTTTTAAATACACTGAATTACTTTAGTTTTTAGAATAGCTGGTAATACTACACATTTTCAACAATTGTGCATTTAAGTAGTGTATTAGTAGTTCGTATACTACATGGTTACAATAGATAACGGATAATGTCCTGGAAAATTACTAGTATCTTTTCCATTTTTCTTACAGTGTGCTAACTGATCAACACAAGCTAGAAGCTACTAATAAAATGTATCATAAGTGAACAATTATTCAATTACTTATCATTAATATTAATAAACGGAACAATTGCAGATAGTAGCTAACTCAATGCACGTGATGTTCTTTTGTTTGCCTTTTGAATGAATTAAACTGAAATGAGTCACTTATCAAAAACTTCTAAAAGTCGCCAAATAAGTTTTACAAATTGCTAAACGTGTTGCTAGGGAAGTCTGAAAACTTGCTATATTTAGTGACAGAATTGCTTGTTGGCAACACTGCTTATGAGGACTAGTATTCTGGATATACAAGTGTTTAATGCGACATTGGTTGTAAAAAAAAAAAAAAAAACTAAAATGTGCTTTTCTGAGTAAATTACACCAAAGACAGTTTTCACCAATATACAGAACTTAAATGCCAGTTGTCTACATTGATAATAGACCAGACTTCCAGGTATTTCTCTCTCTTACTGACAAAGAAAAGAGTCATTTCCTTTGACATTACGCTGTTTGGGAGCCTTTTCCTGTCAGTGAGCTACTGACCAATCAAAAAAGGCCTTTTCTTTTTCAATGTCACAGAGAAATCAGTCCACCCATCCATCTCAGTTCCGGATAGGTAATCTGGGTCAAACATGCATGGGATCAAGCTTGGTGTACTATTCCTTACAACTCCATCAGCTCTGAATCTTAAGAATTAACTTGGAATATCAGTTCTTCTACTCCCATCCAAAAACATTCACTTTATACTGTTTCAGTAAACTTCATTCACCTGCTCCATCTAGCACACAGCTTAGCATGCAAATCTTTTTTTTTTTAAATACCCTCATCATATTGACTTTAAAAGCAGATGGACCCATTTGGCGTATGCACAATACTTATGTTTTTGAGCACTCCAATCATATTTTTTATTCTTGCAAATACAAAAATCAATCTGATGATGAAAATGGCATCACACTGGCTCTCAGAGAAGGAAAGTACACTTCGGGCTAAAAGAAACTCATCTTCTGAGCCAAAAGACACCTCTGTTGGTCACATGGACGTTTGTGGAGTCAGTCAGTCACCCTTGACGGCTGGTGCTCATTAAATGCTTAGTTTCTAACATTTGTTGTTTTCACATTCAGTCATCCTCTTCTGCAAAAGAACCTCCTCTGGGCTGAAAGGAACATGTAAACAAACCCAAAAGGACCCTTCGTTCTTACATAACAGGGCTGCAGATTGTGGTTCCTGTCTACACCAAAAATCTGATCTCACCACCGGGAATTTAAGAGGCGTGCCTCTTACACAACACAGCGCGAGCGCTGGACAGAATGGAAAATATTGTTGAAGAAACACTTATAGGCATATTCAGAAGAGAACACGTTGAATCAGAACAGATTTCAACTACCCGGTACACATCTGAATGCAATACTAGATTTGTTTGCTAAAGCGAGCGTCGCAGCTGCACATGGGAGTTTGCGTGATATATTTTTGAGACATGTCTAACAATAAATTCTTATTGTAAGATCTAGCCACAATGATGAAAAAATTACCAATTACAGGAAATAAACCTATAATTCTGAAATATAGCCACCTATGACAAAAAGTCATAATGAGTAATAAAGCCACAACTACATACCTGAAATAAAGTTATAACTGTGTGATACATATTCAATAAATATACATTTCATAGCAATGTTTCTAATTAATTCACTGGTCAATTATGAGTCACTTGACAAGTCATAATGACGAGAAATACAGTTGCAATTTTATGAAATAAAATCAGTGTAATGAGATATAGTCTCAGTGATGAGAAAAAGTAATTACAATAAATAAAGTTCGAAGATATACTCACTTTGTGAAATAAAAAGACACAAAATAAAGTCGCAATCACACAACATATTTACAATTGTGACATACTTTGACTTACACTCCATTTCCTCACTTCAATGCTAATTGTCAAGCTTATTATAAATACGGCTATTTATGAGCTCTTATTGATTGAGTGTCTACATGTACACATGCACATTATGCATCAACTTAAAGTCTGTAGGCAATTTCAGAAAGGCTAGCGATAGCAAGCTAGCTTTGAAAGCAAGATCCCCACCTTCCCTGGATAATCATTTTGCAAAGCTATGCCTCAAAAAAAGCATTGGTGGAAGATTAAATGCAATGCTGTCAAATTACCAGATATCTAACTTCATAATGTTGGGGCCAAACATTCTGATTGGATGAACATTTTATGGTCCTACACCTTCCACAGGTAAATACATATATACAAATGAAGAGGTCTTCGACCAGCATAACAAAAATCTTTGAACCAAATCACCTTCCCAGCTCTTAAGAACCTTTCCAAAACTTTGTGTTATATAGACAATAATAGATGATATATCAAATATCAATGATGTATCAGATTGTTTGGCTTGAAACTGAGGAACGTAATATTTTATTCCAAGCTTCTTTCTGATGAAAGGTAATAAAATGGGCAAAAAGAGCTGTACACTATGAGAAGGGGCTGGGCTCTTTTGACTTGGGCCAAACACCCAGAACACCCTCACAACTAATTAGTAACACCCTGGCAACCACCTACAACACCCTAGCAACTTCTATATGATCAAACATCACTCTATTTTATAGTTTAATCACGCGTTGTGGGTCTCAGAGGTTCTCAGAAAGTCTTCATGGGGAAAATGGCTCTGTTTAATGCACATTAAATCCTTAAACTGGGAGCTCTGAAATCCTGTGAGATTATCAGTTCACTACCCAAGATTCTATGGCTTAGCTGGGCTAGCCTTTAAATCACATTTGTCTGAGAAACTGCAATATTCACTGTTTAAAATCAATTCTACTTCAAGCCATAGTTGGCTGTGATTGCTGCGATAGTCAAACTAGACTCTTTTTAGCAGAGTTAAAACACGCAGTCTAGCTTGCAACTGAACGTTTGAGGTTTGTTTGAAAATGCTGTTGCAAACCCCCTTTATTCACACCCTGCACTTCCAGCATATTTCCGCAGGCTGGCCGAAGCCCTGATAAACAGTTGTCTGGATGCGGGAGAGAATAGGAGTCGTCTGTCCTGGAAACTGAAGTGAAACACTGCATGTGTAATTAAAAGCAGCTGTGGCTGAAGGCTGATCATTATACTTAGGTGGGGTTTGCCTGGGAAAAGTGGATGATGTCATGAGGAGCCCATCTTAAAACGCTTATAGCATTCTGTGTTTTACTCAGCAGCTCAGTGAGATGGGAAAACATTTCTGTTTATCACCAGAGGGCTGGAGCGCGCTGAGAATAAAACCATCTCTTAGTATGTGGTAATGCTCATTAGAGACAAACTGTTAAAATAGCGACGGCCTGTTTCTATTCTCTGACTGGAAACAGAAACATTTCTCTTAGTAGTCATAGACGTCGCGGAGTTTGCAGCAAATCATTTGATAATGAGGGGCACGAAGACGACACGCTGGCGCACGGCTTTCCCAAGGTCCGTTATTAAAACAGAAGCGGGATGCTGATAAGATCATATTTTACAGTTAAATAGCAGAGCGGCTGATTCGAGGTCCTTGAGTTTCCAGTGTGGTGTGACCGCAGTAAGCCCCCGAACCGCTCAGTGCCCCCCTCACCCAAACGGACGCCTAGACTAACCGACCTTCGGCTCCCAAAATTACAGCTATGGGCACACAGCACTCCTCATTACTATGTGCTACATGACTAAAACTCACCATCTCTTGGAAATTCATGTGTCCGCATGAGACAAGAACCCTAATAGCATGTTAAACCATAACTGCACAGGCTGATGTAAAGGCATTCGTGTATCAGATGAGAACTTTGTATTTACCTTTATGGCATATCGCTGGATTGGGGTTTTAATCTACTAAGAACATTGGCGCCGAATGGGTTAATGCTTTCAGGTTAAAACCAGTAAATTGACTCCTGCGAACCTTTAAATACTCTCCTCATATGAATTTTGCATCTGAAAGGGAAAGCTTCTACAAACACAATAAATTCGGCCACAAAAGTAACTGTCTATGCTTTTCATCGCAAATATTACTGTGTGTTTTAATTAAATCCAGACGGTAGCTATTTTTTGTGAGTAAATCTAACCCTTAATGTATATTTAGAATATTATGTATATAGTTAAGGAAAGGAAATATTTAAGGTGAGGATCGTACTTTAGTGATTAATTAATTTTTTTATGAAATAAGGTGAGATGCCAGCATTATTGCAACCAATAAAAATTATTTCTATCACAAAGATCTAGAAGCAGAGAGGCAGTACAGCATACGGTGCAACAAGAAATTATGCTTTAGTTACGGTTTTCAAGTCAAAATAAACACAATAAAAAGACACTTCTATCCTTAAAGCATTAAATTTTGCTGAAGTTTGCCGAATGCAGGCTATTTTACCAAGGATGTATGAGAAAAAACCCCAGCTGTTCAAGAAAGTGAGTCAGGGATGAGGTGTTTCTGTGGGCACTTCCTGTTATATTATCTTGGATTTTTTTAATAGGTTATTGATTAAATGCATGAAATAAGGTCTGTGGTTATGCCAACCTCAATATATTTTCACATTAACGTAAAGGATGGCCTACAAAAATACGTCCTTAACGAAGCACTCTGTTCAGACACAATCAAAATCATAAAGTAAATTTGTGAAACATTGGGTAATGATTTATTTCTTAAAAACAACTGAAAGGAGTCAGTTGCATTCAGAATAAAGCCATATTGGTTGTGCAGTGTTTTAGACTGTTAAAGAATTGGCTCACAAGAGACTACGCTAGTTGTGTGGTTTCGTTTGTTTTTGCGGATTTAATTATGCTCAGGGAAACTTTGTCACCTTAAAAAAGAAGAATGCATGAAATTGCATAACTCCGAAGTTAAACAGAAGCAAGGATATCGACTTAAACGCAAACTCTTCTTGCATTCTGTCACATTTGCACCTTTTCACTTAAGTGGTTAGACTGGGTTTGGTCCAGACTCCAGAATCAGCAAATTCGCCTTAATCCGCACATGCCAACAAATTAAAAAAGAGGCTCAGGTTTGCCAAGGACAATGTCGGCCCTGTTTGATTTGGACTAATGTGAATTCCCTTTCACCATGTGTTGACTTTCCACATAAGATCCCTGCTGGATGCTCAATGGCTCTTTGGCTTCCAGAGCTGTGGGTGTTCAGGGCACGTGCTTGAGCTGGATACGGTTTCATACCGGCGTTGAACGACAAGAAGGGATAAGATGTCAGACTTTCTACTAAATACAAATTTGCTTTGGCTTCAGTTTTGGGCTTGCTTCATATTTGATGACGCTTGCATCATTGATTAAGTTACTTTCCTGTCTAATACTGCAAGGCTGCTTTGAGAAATGTTATATGACAATATTTCAGACTCTTGTTAGCCTTAAAGGAACGCTTTTTTGGAAATAGGTTCGTTCTCTAACTGCCCCAGAGTTAGCTGAGTTTTACCGCTTGTGAACTCCGTGTCTGGCAATATTACTTTTAGCATAGCTTAGCGTAGATCATTGAATCCAATTAGACCAGTAGCACTGTGTTCAAAATGGACCAAAGAGTTGTGATATTTTTCATATTTAAAATTAGACTCTTCTATAGTTATATTATGTACTAATGAAATGAAAAGTTGTGGTTTTCTAGGCAGATATGATTAGCAACTACACTCCCATTCTGAAATAATAATCAAGGTAGTTTTTTCACAGGTGCTGCGTAATATCACTGCACCTGCTACAGCCATGGTACGGCAGCAAACTTCCTTGATTATTACGCTAGATTATGAATATAGTTCCTTATGATGCTTCCTGATGCTACTGATCTAACTGAATTCAATTATCTATGCTAAGCTATGCTAAACGCTTTAAAATGGTAAAACTCAACTTACTAACCGTGGGGGAGCCCGTTTCCAAAAAAAAGTGTGTCTTTGAAAAGTGCATTTTAGATATTTCATTACATTTTAAGAACCTGCAGGAAACCTATTCCTTCAGGAAACACAAACCTAGTTTCATATATATTAAATGTTATGTGCAAACATCCAATTATCACGATGCATTCAACTCAATTACACATCTTTTTAGTCACAAGTTCAAAAAGCAAGTGTGTTCTAGTAAGCGTCCTTTATCAGTTTTGGCAGCGCTGGTCTGAGGGCATGTGGTGACACTAATTGAGTTGAGCTGGGCTAAAATAAGCTGTGAAGATGTTATCACGCCTTCTCCAGTGTTGTACCGTCTCCATGGCCTTTGTGCAATTACATGCTTCTGCTGGGCCTCAACAAGCGGCCCAATGTTGAGTTTGAGCCAGGCTTAGCAAAAAACAACAGAACTTAAGGAGCACCAATGCCTATCGCATTCCTCCATCACAAAGAAGCTGGGTCTCTGCACATGAAAATGGGGGTTAATTAGGGAGAAAATCCAGCGAAAATTCTGTACGGCAGCGGTTCAGACAGCTGGGAACAGAGGGTCCTTCTTCCAGCCCGCAGCACAAAGGCATCAAGGCACTTTAGAGGGTGGATTAGGGCTGAGAGCCCGCAATGACTAGCAGTGGAAAAATGAAAACAGGAGAGACACGTGAAGCATGCCAAGTCCAGTCTCTGTTCTCTCTCTGTTCCTCTCGATAAAGGCTAAACATGGCATGGCAATAATTACCTTTTGCAAAGCAAAACAAACACAAACAGCTGGCTAACCTAGTCAGCAAACAATTTCGAACAATAAGCCAAATGTTGGTTTGATGGACATTTGGCAATTCAGGGCGACCAGTAAGTCGATTATCCTTCACGTCAACAAAATAAATGTTGCCTGACAAGAATAATCTATAAATTATACCTTCCCTATATTCAACACGGGAACGCAAAGAGAGTTTTGGTGGAAAAAGTGCATGTAAATGTAACGAACTCAAAGTCTAGTATTTCCATTTCCCAAAATAACTTGTCCTAACAGTTATTAAACCTGATAGAATTCATAGCGCACGTGTGCATCTTGCCAAACTCTAAACTGTTTTGCTTTTACTTATCATTAATTATTTAGAGCCGCGATCTGTCCCTCTGCTGAACAGTTTTTTGTTCATTTTGTTTTGATAATGTGATGTATTGTAATGTTTATATTTAAATGAAACTCATATATTTTTTATATTATCTAGAGACAGACTCAGACACCTTTTATTTATTAATAAACACACAACAACAGCCTTGGCTGGAATCACAATGTTCAATAATCACAAAGAGTCTATTTAAATGAGAAAAAAGGTGTTATACCCCATATCTAGAAAACATTCTTTTAAAGTATTCTTTTTAAAGGTTTGCTAAAATGTACTTATTTTTCACAAGAAAAAAAATTAAAACTTGCCCAAACGTATACTAATAAGTTGCTGTTCAATCAATAAAGACAATGACAAACCCGCTGCCCTTGCAATCACTGGGATGTGACCTTTGCAGCTGAGAGCTCACAATGCTTTCATTAGCATTCCAGCGGAAAGGCGGCATCAGCTCTGCAGCTCAAAAGGTCATCAGAGAATGCCACGTTATTACAAACAAACAAGAGGCACCAACATAATCACATTTTACCTTGCTATTTGGGCTAATCTTTTTTAGAAATCCACCAAATGCACCCAATGCAAAATTTTATGACGCATTTATCATGCCAACAATAGCGAAATAAATCGAAAAATAAAATTTGTAAAAAAAAATAGACTTTACGTTAACTTTTGACGCTTTATATGAATAGTTTTGGTACAGCTTTGGGTGGTTATGTCCACTTTAAAATCTCGGCCCAAAAGCAAAACCGTAACTAATGAATTAGCAGACAGAGCATAACTAGCAATATCATTTTTCAAACCGTTATAATCGTTTCCATGCGTGCCGCTTGCTTAGTTGTCGCTCGCTCGGTGAAAGACACTGTCTAGAAACTCTGGACGCAGATCAGATGCACAAAGACATTACAAGCCCAAATGACGCCTGGAAAGAAATCAACCTCAGGAACATTAGACTAACCTCAGCGTTACGTCTCGACGCTGCAGCTCCATGTGCTTACAATTTACCAACAATTATCAGCTGCATTAGCGTCACTGAATAAACTTGGCACGCAGACGCGACGCTGTCAGATGTTCAGGTGCAGTTACCTGGCTCTTGCGCTCAATTTAAATCAAACAGATCAAATCTGCCACAATCAAGAGATGGAATCAAACCGCTCGTCAGCTGTAAATTTAGTGTGACTGCAGTAGGCATGAGGCTTCTGAGCCAAAATGTTATGAGATCAGTTATGAGAACCAGTGACGTTCACTGATGTCATACTTGGATTCATGCGATTTAAACAAGAGTGAACATGATCGTGTTGGAGTTCAAAGTAGGGACTTTTGACTGGACTCAAGTCAGGGTTCTAACTCGGAAACTATAACCCTGACTTCTGAATCCAAAATAGCTGCTCAGTGCATCAACAGAAGTGAAATATTAGTAATATAATTTGTTTATTAGCACTTAGTAGTACTATACAACTTGCGGATGTAATACTGCTATTATATGTTTTATTGCTAATACTGGATGTGTTCATCACAGCTTTCCAACTTTTGTACTGGAATACAATCAGTTTTTCTTTATTATATATGGTGCAACGGTGCTAAAGTTGTCCCAGCATAAAAGGCACCTTTGATATTATTTACATTTAAACCACTATATAGCACAAAAGGGTCAAAGGCGCACAGTAATTAACACGATAATTAATAGATATAACATACTCATAATCATAGGTTGTCATTGGTTGTCCATATTAGAAATAATCACCATGTTTGTAATGAAATGAAATTTTTAAAAACATGATATTAATAATATCATACAATAAATATAATTTTTTGTTACTACTGTAAATATATATATATATATATATATATATATATATATATATATATATATATATATATATATATATATATATTCAATTATTATTGAATCTCTCTGAATGCTTTCAGAATCTTATTAAAATTATTTTGTTTCTGCATTTAAATTTTTTTTAATTAACCCATTTTAATGACAATATATTTATTAAACAAAAATTCATTATTTTATTTTTCAAAATAAGATGAAAATAGTACAAACTGTACTTTTCAAAAGTGATTGTTTTGAACAAGTATTCATTTTTTGGTAATCACACAAAATCTGTTGCTCCATTAATGTTCAATGCAACATATTTATTCTGAAATGATTGATTAAGCATTGACCGACATTTTTTTGGTCAATCTGTTCCTGTTCCTGGTCCTGTGACATCTGAACACTTGGAATAACACGCACGAGTTGTATGAATTCATTTATGATATGTTTATGAACTTGAATGTCCCTGGACCCCATCTACATAAGCTCTTGAACAGCCTTTTTCCAAAGATGCATGTGTGTGTATAACTATATAAGTGTGCATAGATGATGGCAGATTTACATTTTTGGGCAAACTATACCCTTAAATATCCAAAGTGCACCTTTACCAAGCAAAAAAAGTGTTTGCTTTTACTTTTAAATTATAGGTCCAAAAATATTACTTAGCAAATAATTCACCCAGAATGTTGCCATCCATTCACTCACATTGTCCCAAACCTCTATGAATGTCCTTCTTCTGTTGAACACGAAAGTAGATATAAAAAAGTTTGAAAACCAAACAGTGTGCTGGTTTCTGGTGACTCCAATAATATTTTTCGACTGTTTGGTGACCAACATTCTTCAAAAACTCTTCTTATTTCTGTTCAGATGAAGAAGATCTCGATGGTAAGCAAATGATGACATTCATTTTCTGATGAACTGTCCCTTTAAATGAATTTTTAGAACGCTATGCCAAATATAGTATTTCTGTTGCATACTGTCATAGGCAAAACTCCAATTACAGCTTAAAATATATCAGCGTGCACATTCCATTATGATGTGGCCGCTCTGATCAAAAAGCCGGTTCGGTTGAATGCCGGAGTAGTGTGTGCTGGTGATTATAGGGTAGTGTTTCCATGACAGAGCCACTTTGGTATAAACCTTCTGCCGTTGCTGCTGAAGACACTTGTATGCTGTTCTGAGATGAGCTTCCTCTGCAAAATCCCCGGCTTTATTCGTGATAGAAGCATCTGCAGCTGATGCTCTGATCCCCATTCACCTCAGCACACTCTGGGAATCCAGCTGGTCTTTGGATGCTCTTTGAAATCCATAACAAACGCTATGAGGTGGCAACAACAAAGAAGTGTGCACGCACACACACGCACACACACACACACACACACACATACAGACTACAGATGGGGGTGGTTAAGAGTACTGAAGACATAATAAAGACTCTCCACGAGCAACATGCAGTGAATTTCGCACAGTGTAAATCATTAACAGTCTGTCCTATTAACTTCAGGACACTGCTATTAAAGAACATATGGGTAGAGATCATGCCGCTAAGCGTCGCTAATTCGATTACTAGCTGTCATTACAACAAAAGGACGCAAATTTGATTCATTTTATAATTTGATTTAATACCGAGGCAAGTGGGAAAGGACCTATGACATTTTAATCGGAGCTCTCAATGCGATTTCTGCATGTAGGTTTACACTGTCAGCAGTATAAAAAAAAAAGGTTCTTCATCTGATTCAGTATAACAAAATTTGATACGTTTCCAAACAAGTTTCCCATACACTCCCTTGGCCATTGGCTGGGCAAACAGATAGTCCCGCCTATCCACCTCGCATCATTGGCCGAGCCAGTGTTTCTATGATGTGTGGATTAGGATGCTCAAAGAAACAAAGAATTTAAAATCCAGAAAAGACACACACCACACCTTAGGTAGATAGACAGTTCATCCAAAAATGGCATTTCTGTCATCATTTACACAGACAAAACTGTATAAGGTTATTTTTTGCCGTAAAGCAATATATTTTGTAGATTGTTGAATACTAAACGGTTGAGGGTTGCCATTGACTTTCTTAGTATTTTTTTCCATAATACTGGCTTCCGTCATCTGTTTAGTAATCAACGTTCTTTCAAATTCCTTCTGTGTTCAACAGAAGAAACAAACTCATACAAATGCATTTCATCTTGCCAAGCATCTTTTGCTGTAGGTGTGTTTACGTTGCCTTTCTTTAAGATAAATGACACCTGTTTTAATTAAAAAAACATACATTTTTAACTGAGTGACCAAATATTTTGGGGCCACTCTGTCAGTGATGTGCCAGCGAAAAAAGCAGCAACTGATAAAAACAATAAGAGCTCAGGGTTTTTTTTTTGTATCTTAATACAGGAAGAAAAACAGAGATATTATGCGCGTTCATAATATTGTGAGATGCGATATTGCGACGCATCTAACTGTTGATGCTGGTGTGTTTTTTCTCGACAATATACAACGTGTAAATATGCGATATATAATTTATATCGCGTGATATAAAAGTCTGCTACGTGCAACTTTGATACATATCTAAAATGTCACAGCCTTTGCATTGAACCAGATATTAAACGCATGGCGGGAATATTAAGAAAGGTTACGTCCACTCACCGCAGCTGAAACGAAGACGCCTGTATTGGACTATTAATAATTGTCAAAATGATCAACAAAGTCCTTCAATATGGCATTATCTTCCAGGACAAGTACGTTTTCTCCTCGAGCGCAGAAAGCAAATGACCATCAGGAGGCGAAGCGCGCTGAAACCACACCTCCAACCCTCTCCAAACTCTCTAAAGCAGCCCACCGAGTTGTTATTCACATTCCTGATGCTACTATTCATTATTATCCAGATTTAGAGCAGTTCACGTGAATAATGCCACTACACACTGTTTACGTCTATTGCGCGAATGTTCGCCTTTAAAAAAAAAAAAAAAAAAAAATCGTATCTTTTCAACGAATCTAATTAACCGGTTCACAAAATCACACTTTCTCTCGTGAGAGGTCACGGATGAGCTAGTCCTGGGGGAATGACTGAAAATGGCTTTAATTGCAAACGATATGTTCGTGAGTGAAAAGTTTAAAGGCAAGAGATTGAACTGCAAGTTTACAGACTGCGCTGAAACAAAGAATATAGCCTAAAAAAACGGTAACAACATCTAAATTAACTGCATTTACACTTAAGTGTTTTAATATTGCTGGATCAGCATTCAATTATACCTTAAAACTATGTTATGATCAGTTATAAATATCTCTATATCTACAAGTCACCACTTTTTACGCTATGTGACACTTATTAAAACATTTTGAAAGGTGACAACAGAGATGTACGTCAGGCTTTATCAGAAATTTAATGTCATGATTACACAATTTCATGGTCATTTGTACATTTTGGTCAACCGGTAGCTAAACTTATTATTTGGTACTGTATGTTCATAAAACGGTAGGCTATAAAACTACTCAGATGACCTATCAGTTTTGAATGACACACATCCAACTTTACTATTACACTAAAACAGTACATACTGAAAAAGTACATCATTTTGAAAGCAGAAGCTGTTTTTGGGTATCTGCTTTTATGAACTTTTTACGGAAATCCGTCTGCCTTCTCATGACGCCTGTCACAAAGCCAGTATAACCAACATGAGCTTGACCAAACCAAGAGCATTTTTAAAATCAAACCGGCATTTTACTTAAAAATGAAACTTCGCTGATCATTTACAGAAGACTATTGGACCTAATAGTGTAAGACCTAAAATAAACATTATAGTAGTGTAATTTTAACACCTAAAAGAATCGAAAACCCAATTAACTCTTGCATGTTTGAAAAAAACGAATTTCTCCATTTGTATTCAGTGCAGGCAGTTGTTCAGTGTAATTTTATTACCTATTGCTTTAATGTCTCGTGTTAGAGATGGGACATTCCGCATGTCTTCGTAAACACATGTTAAGTTGTCTAATGTGTTAACAAGAAAAGCCTGATTTTAATTTCTACAAGACGCTCTGAGCTTTCTCTGACAACTTCCACACTATTTTGTCCAAAAAAACAAATAAACCCTTTTAAAGTGTTAATGAAACTGCGTTGCAGACATGTCTAATGGTCGACATCAAAGCTCAGCCAAGCAAATACCCGATGACTACAATGCTAATTTATCATATTCAAATAATCAAGTTTTCATTTCAACCAATCTTCAAAACACACGCAAAACAAGATTATGGGACATTAAGCAGTGACGTATCTACTCCAAAATGTTATATCTTGAAACATCTACCTTCCTCGTTTAGTTTCCACATTCTCTACCAGCTCTTTGACCTCTTGTCTCGGAGATTCAAACCCAGTCATCCAGCAGCATGCTGTCCATGCTTGGCTGGGTAACTCTTTTGAGGAAAACAGTTCATTGTCACCCCCTCCTTTGCATTTCTTTTCCCATCGAGGTCACGTCTGTTTAGAGGGTCGTCCTCGTTCACACAGACACGCGCGTGTTTTGTCGTAGCCTGCAGCTCCAGCAGTGGGTGCCGATCACACAAACACCATTACGCACACCATTATTACCCTGCCACCCCGCTGGTTTGCCCACACTGCAATCTGAGAGTAACATTTCACATCTCGCAGCTCCTTGTTAATGACAACAGCGATCGCTCTCACCACCAAATCATAGCCGAGGGGCCTGAGAGTCAGAGATCTGAAGAGCGGAGAGACATATAATCATATCATGCAATGGAAACAACATCAGAAACCTCATGGGATTCGAACCGCCCGCAGTAGATATAACCAACCGGCATTATTATTCATTTCCCTCCACTGAGGCAGAAAGAAACTCATCACGAGTCTTATTGACACAGGGGATAAAGGAAGATTGAAGTTTGCACAGTGGGATTTGAAGACAGATTAAAGGACAAGTTTTAGGTCCCAGAAGGGTGGGGAATCAGGAACTGGTTTTCTGGCATTCATGTAAAGTTCTATGTTCTGTGTATACTAGTTCCTTAATGTATATATACTGTGGACAAATAAAATAGGCATAGATGAGTCCTAAACTGCTAAAAAATTTCACCTGGGGGGGGTTGGGCTTAAAGTTGTTTAAAATTCATGTAGACCTACTTAAGTCCTATAAGAGTAGATTGGAATGAAACGGTATGGAATGCTAAATAAAACCTTAAAGTAGACTTTATCAACTATTTTCAGGATTTAACAAATAAAACAGTACTGATGGTACATATTAAAGAATTCAGATTCTGTGATGTTAAATGATATTTCTGACTTGAATAAATTAGATGTTGTCATTTTTTCAGTGTTCCCCATGTACAGGAAGGGGAGGGCTAAGTGTGCTAAAGCTAGCGGCAAGACATCAAGACATGTTTGAAATCATTTCCTTTACTTTTCAGTTGTTCGGATAGGTTCTTCAAAGTATCTTGGAGAGGTGAAGTGTCCAAGTCACAATATCTAGCTGCTGATGTGCCTCAGGGCTCAATTCTTGGACCACTTCTCTTCTCTGTCATCAGCAGAAACTTAAAAATGGTGACTGTACTAAAGATGTTCTTCTTCTATTTAAGATGGCACAGAACTTTGATACAGCACTACCTTATATACACTGTTGAAGAATTTATAGTAAAGTGCAGTGTGTAGCACACAAACAATGACCCATAATTAACATGTTGTTCATGTGATCTATAGTTAATGATACACATTCAGAACAGAGAATGGGCTCCTTAATGATATGTAAACAGGAACCAGAGGTGTTCAATTCTGTGCCTAGAGTGAATTGTAAACAACTGAAAAGTGTATTGTGGAACACACACAGCTAGAGACAAATGTTCATGGGAAATTTGGAATATTATAAGTATGCTATATGGAGTCTCACCCTTAACCACGGAACTCTTCCCATATAATTTCAGATCTTCAACAACAATTCCCTGTAAAATGAACAAACCCCTCAAAGACTTTTATATTTGAGTTAGAACGAGCAATGAATTCTCTTATATGCTATTATGAGTTAACCCAGAAGAATGAGTGGTGAGTTTGCTGCGCTGTGGTTTACAATGAGTCAGAGCTCAAAACCACTGAGGAATGCACAGGAACCTCAGCATCTCTTAAAAATGAAGTTTTCGACCTTTAGCAATCCAGGAGCTAATGTCACATCCACATAATGAAGGGGGAAGAAAATATACAGTAGTGCATTCATGAAGCTCTGGTTTATTTTGTGGAGCTGGGCTTGTTTTTAAATGCTTGAGTGTCTGCTGGGACATGGAACTGCAAAATATTACAGAAGACATGATCAGAATTAGATTTACTTTCATGAATACTTAATAATATTTCTATTCAATTACATAGTGTGAAAAGCTGTGTAGACGGTATACAGATTGTCTTTTTACTCTTTTAAGTGTAAATAGCCTGCCTTGTTATCATAGACTGCTTAGTAATTCCGTCTATGTTTGATTGAGCCAGACATAATAAACCTGTCTGGTAACAGGAGCAGTAGGGTAAGAATAGCAGATATAGATATGTGCTCAAATTCTCCTTCTTCCAATCTCTTTTATGTCTAACAGGCATTTATAGGTCTATAACTGATGTGATGCACTTGTGAGAATCAGACTTCATACTGTTTTATAATGGACTGCAATACACTGAGGTGTCTTTGCCTAAATTTAAGTGTTAAATTTGCAAATTAAGTGCTGCTGCATGATGTTTTTGACACGATTAACCACAAGACCCTACTGGCAAAGGGCATTTAACTACTGGGGTGCCTCAGGGCTAAGTTCTTGGACCACTTATCTTCTCTGTCTACAGGACATCACCCGGCTCTGTCATTCAGAAACATGGCTTTTCATATCACTGATATGCTGATGACACTCAACTCTACCTTTCATTCCATCCTGATGATCCGACAACAGCTTGTGTAATGTATGCTTCTTGGTGCATGATGGACCATCATATTCAACTCAACCTTGCTAAGACAGAAATGCTTGCGGTTTCAGCAAACCCATGACTTCATCACAAATTCACCATCTAGCTAGATGCATTAACCATAACTCCTTCAAGGGCATGCTGGCATCCCATGCTGGAACCTTGGAGTTGTGATTGATGATCAGCTAAATGTTACAAACCACATTGCTAAAACCTGGGATCCTGCAGAGTTGCTTTATACATCATAGGAAGATCAGGAACATGTTCAGGATCAGGAACAACTCCTTGTTCAAGCTCGTTCTGTTCAAACTATACTATTGCATTGCATTGTTTGCAGGTTTTCCAGACAATTTGTTCAAACTTCTACAATTAATCCACAATGTGGCTGCAAGATTGGTCTATAACAAGCTGAAAAGAGTGCATGTCTCACTTCTATTTGTCTATTTGCTCTGGCTACCAATAGCTGCTCGCATACAAAAGTCAAGGCATTATTGTTTGCCTACAAAACCACCACTGGCTCTACTCAACTTTTACTCAAGTGAAAGTAAAGATACTCAGTAAAAATTCAGTTAGTATCTGGCCAAAAACATACTTGAGTAAATGTAAAAAAGTACAACTTTAAACTTCATTCTCAAGTACTTGAATTTAACAATTATATATATATATATATATATATATATATATATATATATATATATATATATATATATATATATATATATATATATATTCTGAATTAATGATTTATAAAGTTAGGAAGGTCCTGTTTTGCGGAGGCTATTGCAGGAGAATACACACACATACACCATTATAAACCTGTCATTAAGTTTCATTGAGCTGGCCACATGAGCGCTCTGAAGAAATATGGCCTCATAGGACACATAAAAAGATGTAGTATTCCAATCTGCGTCCAATACAGACACTTTCTTCTGTGTCCTGTCTCCTCTGCCGTGTTAAACCGCTGTCTGTCGTGTAAATAGACAGTAACATTGTTATTTTGAGCCCAGGAGACATGAGTTTACCCTCTCTTCACCTCACAAGAAACAATAACCTTTTCAGTCTGTGTCTTTGCACTAGCCTAAGGTCAGTTTGCCTTAAGCAACTAGCATTGCATAAATTGGGAATTTCATAAACAGCGCTGTTCATACTTTCTAATGGATGGAACTGATCATCTGTACGTGCTCTAGAGAGCAAAAGTAAGGTTCAAGAAGTAAAAAGCTGAAATGTATATTATGCATGTATTAAAGAAGTTTGAGAGTTTAAAAATATCGCCGGTATACTTGATTTGAGCAATGATTACCCACTAACCATGTGAACAGACTTTTCTACTTTTCTAAAAATGGTGATATATTTAGCAAATGACGCTTTTCTATGTAACAGTTTGTAAATGTAAAAACAAAAACAATTGAGGACATTCCTAGCATTTGGGCTTGCTAGGCAACAAAAGGACTGTGTGCTACCAAGACCCGCTTTAGCACAATGCTGGTGTATTAGCATACTACACATCCAAAAGAAACGTCCACCATTAAGAAAATTACAACTTTATGCAAATTACACACGTACGTAATTACGTTTGCATTCTAGGTGATATAAATGTGGGTTTCATGTACTTTTCCCCCATCAATCAGTCGAGTTTCAGTGTACAGTATGGTAGGATAGACGTTCAGATATCAAGCTGTGCATCTCACTCTATGGTGCCCCCTACAGGCCTTCAGATGAACGCGTGCAGAACTTTATTGTGATGGAAATCAGCGTCAGTGAAGGATAACAGGACAGCAGCCGGATTAACTCTCTTTGTGCTGGGGTACAAAAGCTGGCAGCAGATGGCCGAGAGTGATCTGGTGCGCTGGAGTCTTATCAAAAAGTTTCCGTCCGAGTATACATTCATACAGTCGTCCCTCACAGATGGCACGATCTCTGTCTGGTGTCACGAGGGGAAAGACATTTTTGCATTTCCTATTCATTTAAATTTAAATCCGCGTTAAAGGGTTATCTTCACAGGTGTTTCAAATTAAAATCTTACTACAAATTATTTTTACATTTTTTTCCTTCAGCCAGAAATGAGTCACATGGGCATTCCGAGCGTTTCAATTTCTCAAGACAAAACTTTGAAAAACTATTGAACCGCCATTTTTATTTCCTTCGAAACACCTTCAGCACGAATTACTTTAAAAATAACCAAATAAACATTTACACGGAGTTAAATCAGACATTTATACAAAAATGTACAATACCAGAGACATTAAATTTCCAGCAAAATGCTAAAATATCTAAAAAGACACCAAATGTTAAAAACTGGTAAACTAGACACCCCTTCTAAAAACACTCAATACAAACTAAATGATGAATAGCAGAGAGGACCATATTAGATTTGTGTGTCTAGTGAGTGTAAAATGGAGTGATTAGTAACAAAAACAGGACATGTGCAGGAGTGTGTTTTGGAGAAAATCATATAGACTGCATAAAAAAAAAAAACTATACAATACAGTGTTGTAATAAATTCATGAGTAAAGTTTACAGAACTTTTTCCTCCGCCACTCTTTTGATCAAAACACTGAACGATGTGAACACGTGACATCTCATATTGTTACAGATATTCTGAACTACGAAAGGCAAAATGCACGCGTTTCAGAAATGAGTGATGACCAATTTAGGCTCATCTTCAGGAAAAACACCGCTATGGGAGTATCTGTTTGAAGTGTTTCAGAGAAGCTTCCCTTGGGTTTGAGGTCTTCACAGGCTGGTCTCGGTGTGCACGGAGACTGTCGGGAGCGTCTGAGGCTGAACCAGAAGCAGAGCCTCCTGGGCTTGCGGCTCCACGGGCCTCTTGTGTTTCTCTCCGATCTCCTGCAGCAGGAGCACGTTAACATCTCGCCACTGTCTGTATTTACAAGCGCTCAGAGACGCTTCGCTCAAGACCTGCTCTATGACCTGCAGATCGGCCTCCTTTGCCTGAAATAAGATGGACACAGGATCATAATATGAATGCATGAATAGGGCCTCCAGTTGTTCAAGTGATTTTGTTTGATCAATGCCGCCACCTAGTGTCTGTAGACTGGGTTTATTCAGAGTTTGATGAACGTTTGTCTATGATTTTAAAAATGTTTTTTATTAAATTATGCTATATTGTAAGTGAAATATATGGGTAGTTGACAGAGCAGAAATATAGGGAAAAAAACACCCTTTGCACAAATAATATAAAAGAATAGTGTAACACAAATTAGGGTAGTAAGCATTTTTCAGACTAGACATGGCATTTTTGGGTGAAGTATTGGCATTGGAAGAAAACACAACTTGAGATCCATCCCCCGAGATTCTATACACACAAAAAATGATATACACATATGCATATAACACTTCCTCGAACACAGACAGCCCCCTCACCTCTGGTTTATAAATATCACCTGCCTTCACTTAAACTGCATTTGAATGAGTCAGTGTAGTTTCCCTTCATGTCACAGAACATTACTCCACTTTAACACAACTTTCTTAAATGGAAGAAGAGAGCAAAACTTCAAAATGCACAAAAACAAATTAAAATGTTATCCAACTACATGATCACGATAGATTTTACAGCTCCAAATCGGGCCAAATCCATTAGTCCTCCTATTTCTCAACATAATGTTCTGCAATATACTACCATTTTTTTTTTAGGGGCTTCTTTAAAACAACAAAACTTTAGTATAACATAAAAAGGTACCCTACAACAAACACTAGTTCCTACAAAACTTACATTTCAATTCAATTTCAAAATAAGTTTCAGCAGTTCAAATTAAACTATTCAGAAAACAATTTGCCAACTTGAACTGACATTTTTTTTCCTTCTAGTACCTTTACTAGCTTTTTAAATTATGCACAATTCAAAATACAACGTATTTTTTTTAAGTAAATGAAAGGATAAGGGTTACAAGGACTAATGAAGAAGGAATGAATGAAACCTTTAATTAAAATAAAATATTTAACATTTCTGGCATGTACCCTGTAGATCAATTACAATTTAGAGTAACTTTGAGATGTCCTTCATAGCTTAGAAGAGTCCTTTTTGATTCCTCAATATCAAACTCACCTTTAAAGTGCTGTTTAAAGCTCGAATCAGGTGCAGCTTCTCATTAATGCTCTCGTCTTTGCAGCGTCTGATGAAGGACGACCTGAAATCATGTTTGGTGGTCGGATGCAGGGCTCCCATTGGGGACAGACTCGCTTGCTTGAGGTGAAGATACAGCATTTCCATCTCATCAGACGGGGGGCCTGCTCAAACAACAACAACAACAAGACTGTTACCACGCTTCTTGAGCAATTCATTTCCATCCCTCTGAAGGAGAAACCCTTTAAACGTGTGCAGTCTCATTCCAGTGGTCGCTTACAGTCATTTCCTTTGAATTCCTGTATTTTGTGGATGGGGTCTTCCTCTGAGCTGATCTCCTGCCACGACCCACTGTCTGCGTGGAACGAGTCCTGACACGGAGAGGAAGAGGAGCGGGGAGGCGAGAGACAGCCCTGAAACATTCACGCACAAATACATTTAAAAATCTTACAGTCTATCCAAATATCAAATAACTTCTTGAAACCATTACATAGAGATACCCATTAAAGTGCCCCATTATGGATTTCTGAAAATGAGCTTTCGTGCCGTGCGTAACAGCTCTAAGGGAATAAAAGCATCCTGCTTTTTTTGAGTTTGAAATCTGAAAGTGCACCGTGTACAAAAGTTATTGTCTCTGAAAAGAAAGAGTCGACTCAGTTACTGAAACAAGTCAGTTTTAAGTCAATCCCAAGCCATTTCATGAAACAGCACATTCCCTGCCAACTTGCTCTTTTTTATCTTTTGGGTGAAAGAACTCAATCTTAACCAATAGGGGTCGCTTTTGAAACAGTTAAAAATATTGGTTTCCTACACAATGCAGCGCTGAGCTCGCAAACACTTTTTAACCTGCTGTTACAGACTCCACAAAATCTATGCTAAAAGTGTTGGATTTTACACTGATTGTATCAAAGCACTGTACAGTATAAAACAGTGTTGTTAAAAGCGCTATATAAATAGTGATTGAGTTGGAGAAGCTAGTCCAAAACGCAGCAGCCAGAGTCCTTACTAGAACTAGGAAGTATGATCATATTAGCCCGGTTCTGTCAACACTGCACTGGCTGCCTATCAAACAATGGATAGATTTTAAAATCTTATTAATTACCTATAAAGCCCTGAATGGTTTAGCTCCTCAATACTTGAGCGAGTTCTTATCACATTATAGTCCTGCACGTCCGCTGCATTCTCAAAACTCTGGCCATTTGATAATACCTAGAATATCAAAATCAACTGCGGGCGGCAGATCCTTTTCCTATCTAGCACCTAAACTCTGGAACAATCTCCCTAACTCTGTTCGGGAAGCAGACACACTCTGCCAGTTTAAATCTAGATTAAAAGACACATCTTTTTAACTTAGCCTACACATAACACACCAACACACTTTTTATTATTTTTACACACTTTTTATATATGGAAGTTAAGTGCTGGGCGTCCGGTCAGAGGAGAACTGACCCCAACTGAGTCTGGTTTCTCCCAAGGTTTTTTTTTCTCCATTCTGTATGCATGGGGTTTTGTTTCCTTGCCGCTGTCGCCTCTGGCTTACTTGGTTGGGGACACTTAACTTCTAGTGATTTAACGTCGAATTGATTACAGAGACCGTCTCTGCATTTAATAAGAAATTGGTCACTCTCGTTATTCCTGTCATTTAATAAGAAATTGATCACTCTCGTTATCCCTGCCATTGTACTCTTCTACATTATACTGATGCAACCTGTGTTGTTAAAAGCGCTATAAAAATAAATGATTGATTGATTGAGAATGAAGTGGAGTGTTCCTTTAAAAGACTGCTTGATTTAAAAATATCTCTCATTTGTACATAAATAGCCTAACTGTTGACCCATCTGACCAGGCATTAATAGCACACGTAAACCACAATGAATAGAATTTTTTTTTAATTCATTATGGGTTTGCTGAAATTGGTTACTCACACGCAGAGAGCCGGGAGTCAGCTGATCCATGTACTCTGCACACATCTCAGCTGAGTCTGCTTCATCCTCATCATCACTCGCCTCACTGTAGCACTCTATAATCACACAATCACCGTCTCAATAACGCAGCTATTGAAGTGTCAGCTGGGACTTTGAACTGAGTGCGTGTGGTGCGAATCTTTACCTCCATCGGTTGAGTCTGTGGGCTCAGGTTCATTTGAAGCCTGGGTGAGTTTAGCCAGCCATCTGTGTTTAAAAAAAAACAGTTACTCTACTCATCAGATACGTGGAATAATTGTAATGGATCATTGTGTCCTCTGCCCACAGTTTAATAGCACCATTTTTTTCCACTCATAGGTTTATTTCAGATTGCAGTCTGTTGTTCCAAAACCATTTGACTTTTTGATTCCACGGAACGAAAAGGATATATATTGAGAATCTTAGGCGGCTCTTTTACATCCAAAAAAAAAAAAAAAATAGTAGTAAACATGTCAAGCACCACTTCAGCATTGTAAAAACCGGTCCATATGAATTATAAAACCAAAACGATATGCTCTTTTCTAAGGACAACTTTCATTAACCTTCTCGATCCACTTCAAAATGTTGACTTCTGTTCTCATGCATTCTACGAGAGCCAAATTCAAATTAATTCAATAATATAAAAAAAACCCCAAAATCATCTTAAAACACAAATTAAGTTCTCCGCAATGCTTCTTACCAATTAAAAATTAAGTATTGATATATTTACAGAAGGAAATGTGATTGGAACATGATCATTAAGTAATATCCTAATGATTTTGGCATAAGAGAAAAAGTTTTGGCCTATATAATGTGGTGTTGGCTAGCACTGCAGATATACCCGTGCTACTTATCACTGGCTTTATGGTTCAGAGTGACATACTTAATTTTTTGCTTTACATTTAAAAAAGATGTTATATATATTTACAAGTTGTGTGTGCGTGTACACTACGCTTATAAATAGGATGTTCATATAAAACAGTTGCAATAGAATAGAGCACAGAATGTCTACCAGCAAAGCAAACTAAGGAATCCAAACTGTATTTTAGCACTGGAGGTCTGCACAATTTCCTTCAAACATGCTCAACTGCATGGTATGCAGACAAGCTTTAGTTGCAGTGATGTGTCAAAGAAACCTTCAAACATGTCACACGGCCAAAAAAAAAAAAAAAAAAAAAAAAAAAACACCCACAAGCTTCAAATGTATGCGTAAGTGCAACATGACTAAAAATTTTTTTTTTTTTTTTTTTTTTGTAAGAGTAGCATCAGCAAACACTATCTCGGATCACACACACAAAAAGTCTTTTCACACTCACTTGTTCATGTCTTTCATGTTCTCAGCTGCAAAGTAGAGCGTCAGTACGTGGAGGTGGCTCGCTTTCATTGCACTGGAAAATAAGAATGAACCGAATGCAGAATAAAACACACAGCACCCCAGCAGTTCTCAGAGACGATATCTTTGAGGATGTGTGGTTAGGTGATGTAGTGGAAGCATTACACAAAACCGAAAACGTGTTTGACACCGAGGTGTGTATCCCATCTTATCTACATCCAAATCTATCAAAGTAAAGCAAAATTACTGTATGCGTTTTATGAAGGAAGTCTGTGAGATGCACAGTAGCTCAGACCACACATATAGAGCAAGCAGTTTCCTGTGTTCGGAGCGTGCTTTCAGAGGGGTATAGATGACACATCCAGTGTGAAAAAAAAAAAAAATCTGATTTACAGCCTGGCAACTCGCACTAGAGTTTCAAAATGCATCAGTTAAAAAAACCAATTCATAGCCATTTTACATTCTCTTCAGAAAATATACTGTAGAAAATGTACTGCATAAGCATATTGTCATCTATTGTGGCGTGTTGCAGGTGCTATGCGTAATTTTTTGAATCTATTAAAATACAATCTGTTTGCAGATTTCACATATTTGTTTCTCTGAAAAACAATGCTACAAATGTGTGTTCTGTGTCAAAATGTCTGTTTTGTTTTGTGTGATTCAGCTCATTGCCACTAGGATGTTGAGAGTAGTTTCCAGGGCTTTACTACACTATTTCTAGCGTAGTTTAGCTGGTTGCCGTTCAGTTCTTAAGGTTCTCTGAGTGCTTTAGTGCACTTCTATGGCTGCTGGTGGTCTGGGTCTCTATGCATCTACGACAATTTTTGTTGGTTTCTGAGGCATGGTTTTAAGACACCACTAGGAGTGCATTCTGGGTGGTTGATAAGATGTTGCTAGGATGTCCAGGGGTGTTGACGGTGTTATTTTGTGTGGATCCCAAGGAGTTAATATGAATTTGTGAAGGTGTTGCATATAACTGCTGTATGTTACCAAGCATGAGCAACAGTTATAGTTGTACAGTTATAAAAGGTTTAAGGCCAGACGCTGCAAACAGTCGCGTCTCTTTTTTTTCTCAAACCACAGGCAGCCAAGAATCTGTCTGAATAAGGAAGATGAACTTACAACTTCTTTTTGCATTCGGTAGCCTGTTCTATGGTGAAGTCTCTCAGTTTGATGTAGCCTTCCGCTTTCTCCGCCTAACAAAAAGGGAAAAAGAATAAAATACACACAAATATACACACACACACACACAAATACATACACGTCTGGTAGATTGGTTTTTAGCAGTGTTCATTGCCATGGTACACAACTTACAAAGGTTGTGACAGCATTGCAAGTATGCAAGTACGGTCTCTATCTTTCTCGCCCTCAAGTTCCAAACCTATAGGAGTTGTTTTCTTCTGCTGAACAAGATGATACTTTGAAAAATGTTGGAAGTCAAACAGCTGGTCCCTATTGCTTTCCATAGTAATTCTTCCATGCTATGGAAATCACTGGGGCCCATCAACTGTTTGGTTACCCACATTCTTCATCTATATATAAATATCTATATATACACAGTGCTTATAGAAAATCATCACACCCTACGAAAACCTTTATCTTTACTCACACCCTGGAAAACAAAATAGATTAAGTCTTAAGTGCAGTTAAGAGCTGCATGTACACACAATCATTAAAAGTAAAATAATATACAATTTAAATTCCAGAGCAAGCAATCAACTTCCATGTTAAACACCAGATGAATTGCCCAATCTGACACCAGTAGTAGTGGTGCGGATTACTTTGGATTCTGCTGTTTTTATTTTACTGTTAGTAGCGCATGGTACCGCAAGGAATTTACAATTTTTGGGAATGTGCTTTAAAAAGACCTTCGGGATGAAGTTGTAGAAAGGCACAAGTTAAGAGAAGGCTACAAAAACTCTCTTGTGTTATCCCTAGGAGTACTGATCAGATCATCTTCATCAGCATCGCCAAGATCAAGCCGTCCATCCAAAAATAAATGACAGAGCCAGAAGGACATTGGTAAGAGAAGCTACCAGGAGTTTATGGTTGGGTCTGGTCAGTCTGTGTATGTGACCACTATCTCCCAAGCTTTACACAAAGCTGGCCTGTATGGCAGGGTGGCACGAAAGAAGCTGGAACAGACATATCCCAAAAGACTGCTGGCTGTAATTAAAGCAAAAGGTGGCTCAACTGTGTGTTAAGTCAAGGGACTGATGACTTTTCCAAACCAGTTATAGTTTTGTTTATTATTCATTTGAAGAATTGTCATTTTTCCTTCGTTGGTTCGACATTGTAAGAACAAAAATGACTAATCTTCAGTATTTTGGTTGAGCTCTTTTTCCAAACGCCCAGCTGCGACTCCGCTATCGAAATGCAGAGTTTGCGACAGGCTTCTAGATAACAAAATGAACTCAAGGCAAACTCACATGTGCACATTTTCCAAACCGAGACCACATATTATCGGGGGAAAACCACACAGCTTACCATGTCTGATGTGTACCAGTAGAGCGAACATTTCTTGAGCACAAACCAAAACTTCTTCCACCTCCAGCCCAAGAGCCCTTTGCTATCCTTCCTTTTGTACAACCAGCCCTGACAGTCGCCCTGGCCCAGGTCTTTCACAGAGACCCTCCTGCGGCTCATCACACCATCTCCTGTCACGAACAAGCACATGCGAATGAGCCCGTTCTCACCGGCTTCTCAACAGTACTTTGAAACATCAATAGCAAAAGATAATAGCATCACGTCTACATGATGCAATCGACAGGGTCGATTTTACACGAACAAACCCGAAATGTGTTCTTTATAAATCGCGCACTTGATCATTTTACTCTTTCAGAGGGTATACGAAACAACTGTAACTTGTCTTAACACTAGGCTAAACCAGAAACGCTTTTCTTCGGCTTACCTTGAGACGTCTCGGCAGCAAAGTCTTCAAGAGGGTACTGAAAGTGCAAGGAAAGAGAAAATAGAAATGCTGCAAATTATGCAGTGAAAGCCATCGGCGTTCACTTCCCCCGAAACGACACACGCACACACACCAGTAAGAGAATTCAAGCACACACACACACTTGCACTGATATCCTCCCTCACATACAATGCTATATAGCCATGTGCTGTAAACAGGGACTCCCCACAGGCTGACGACTGTTTTTAAGCTACAGTAATTGGACAGAAGAAGTGACGCGTAAAGCATTGTGACACGCCATTCGTCATATTCCAAAACATTTGTTTCCTTCTAATCCGTGGTTAGGTATTATTTGAATTTCACGAGTTTATAATCATCGAGGGGTAAGTGGAATATTCAGAAAGGGGAAAAACTTTAAACGCTCATCAGTAACCATGCTTGAAAAACACACTTTCCGACAAACATTTCTTAAACGCCATGTTCAAATCTTGCTATTTTTTTCTCCGATACAAGTTCATCTCTCGAAAGGTGGAATTTCTGTTTTAAAAATTATACTCTTTATAAATCAAATTCAATAAAAAAAAAAAAAAATCAATTAACAATTGAATGATGAAACCAAGTCCCCGTTTTCCATTTTTTTGTCACATCCATTTTTCATGTCATTTACTTGCAGTTAGTAAGCATTTTACTTATGGCAAATTAATTGCTTATTTGCATGAATCTCCTTTACGCATTTCATCCTATTGGAGTCTTTATGTTATCTCTAAATTTGTACAATTCACCCTGTAAAAATTCATACTAAATTGGCATCTTCTAAAAAAAAAAAAAAACCAAACAAACAAAACAAAAACTTAAGGTTTTCATGTGAGATCACTTTAGAAGAAAAGATGGGTCATGATCAATACTTCAGTTTCACCAGCTTTAAGTTCAGCCTCTGATAATGTTTCTGACCTTTGATATTCTGAAGTTGTTATTCCACCTAGGGCCAGTTTTAAAATCTTACACCCTTACTGATTCATACTTGCCCTTTTCTGTTCTCAAAACTGCGACTAATAGTATAGAACTAAACTAAAACCCCTAAAATAAATACGCTTTGTGTAACTACTTTACACTTTGTGGAGGTTTCTAAAGGTTGTCAAACGTAAACAATTTCTACAGGCAGGCGACAAACAATCAAAGACATTGATAAACAGTGAAAATGATAACAGCTCGGCTTCTAGTTAATAGGAGTGTTTCATGATTGAAATGTAAAAAGTAAACAGAAAAAAAAGTGATAATGTCAGGTTGGAAAACACTGAACATAGAGAAAACATCCGCAAAACTATTAAAACACAAAGTTGTGAAAGTTAGCACACAAACAAGATGAGTGGCTGACCAACTTATATATTTAAAGATACTTTTCATTTTTAAAATGGAGCTACTAAGTTTAAGTAAGCCTGTTTGTTTTTAGCTAACTGACAGAAATGCCGTTTGTTTACATGGTTAGAAAATAAGCAGCTTTTCTCAACACGAATGAAGTGAACACTTACAGACCGTGTCCGGCTCATCCGAGTCACTTCTGCCGCCTTCAAATAGGAGAACAGCACAAAGATGTCCTCTACCAACTGAACAAACAAAAACAAGACACTCTTCACATATTCTAACGAACAACAATAAACACATAGCAATCCATTGCATTGTTCGTTTGAAGCGGCCTTTCTTCCGCCTGACGAACATTTATACTTTTGTCAGTTACAAGCTAATGATGACCAAAAGCGCGCACTTTTCCCACTCTTTCTTTACGCCATTACGGGTGTTTTTCGTTTACTTACCTGTAGCCAGCACGTGAAGACCTGGAGGTGTTTTATTCCTCGGAAAAGCCCCCTCGCAGACATCTCAGCCCGTGTTCGTGAAGAGCTCTGGAGGCCGAGCCTGACCCGCGGGAGACCCTAATAACGCCTTTCATTAGCATAATTGATTTAATCACTCGCCTCTCTTCATCACGTCTTTTGTGCTTCACTTCAAGGCATTATAATAAGGCCTTTTCTCGCGTTATATTCAGTGTAACCTGACGGTTTGAGTAAAAGAAGGACTTGAAAAAGCTGCTTGTGCGCGTTTGTCAGATAAAGCCCCCCGCGCTTCTGTTACTGAGCACCGCGCGGCACTGTTGCGTCGCTAAGAAGATATTAAAAACTTTCTACACAATTCTATGCTTTGGGATGCATTTCTAATTTTCTTTAGATAATTAAATTATAAGAATATATGATACACGAGTAGAAAATAAAGTAAATGCCATAGAAAGAAGATTAGCATAAAACGGGTACTAAAAATGGGCGGGAAAATAGCCTGGCTATTGCGGTTTAAATTTTTATTTTTATTTTTTTCTTTTCTTTACTTTTTATTCTCTCTAAAGTTAAATCTGACGTAACTAAATAATTAATTAAAAAAAATGTCGAACGCTTTTATTTTCTTGTAGAATTCACCGAAAAAAATCATTTGCAAAATATTTTAAGGGTTGCGCTCAATTTATTTTAGCTGCATTTAAATGAAATATTTCAGTTGACTAACTTTAAACTAAATTTGCATATTTTAATCTATCTAAAAACACTTTTATGTTTATTTTATTGTGTGTTTATTTATTTTTAATTTATATTTAAATGTGATATTTGTATAAAACTCGGAAAGTACTAGAACATTTGCAACATTTACACTTTTTTTGAAATGCAACTCTCTCCAATAAATCAGATGTTTCCGATTTCCGATTTCTTTTTATTGTTTTTCAGCGCCCTCTGGAGGAAATCCATAAAACAACAGATAGCTCAATGCATTTGCCTCGCACAAAAAATCCATGGTATGAGAGGATTTTTCCATTTAGCATTCTTTATTAATAGTGTTTGACAACATAAACGAGTGTCAAGTAGTATCCTGTTTTGCTCAAGACCACCCACTTGTTTATAACAGTTTGTTTGCATCTGAAAGGGTTGAAATGATTCAAGCACGAGCATCACTCACAACAGAAGACCGTATGCATGATCTAAGACAGTCAGTAATTGAATTGAGTTGAACCGAGTTAGTAAATAATAATAAAGAGATTTTAGACTGTATTATTGTGCTGCTGTAGCACAGTTAAGTCTTTCACGCTATGCACTGTCATGGAGAATTTAATTTAAATGTCTTACACTTTCATTTCCTGGATTTGAATTGAGGTAGTAAATGCAATGCAGAATTGTAATTTGAATATAAAACTAAAGAAGTAGAATTAAAATAGAATTTATATAAAGAGAGAGAGAGCTTACACAGTATCTTTTAAAAGTTTGAGGTTATGATTGAAAGGAATAAATTACGCTCAACAAGACTGTATCTATTTGATCAAAAATAAAAATTATAATTTTGTGAAATATTGCAATTACTCCAGTCTTCAGCATCACATCGTTCCAGTATGTAAACGTGGCGCTCAAAATTCACAATTATTATCACAGCTTCAAATGGTTAATTCATTTTTTTTTTGTGGAAACGTTATTTTTCTTAGCTATTATTATTATTATTATTTTAAAAAAAAGTTAAAAGAACAACATTTACTGAATTAGAAATATGCCACTTTTGATCAATTATGCCCATCCGTACTGAAATAAATCAATTAAAAAACACATATTTGATAGCTATTTGAAGCGTCTTGTTTTGATCAGAATAAAAAATAAGATCAGAATAAATACATCCTACTTATTAGCCATGATCAATAGTCAAAATTTCCTTGGACCTTAAAAGTTTCATTAGGATGCATTCAACTTCCTGTCATTCCAATTCAAATGCATTTCTGCTTCCTGTGGTGAGTGACCAAATGCATTCGACATCTGAAATCGTCCCGACCCTGAAGAACACATCTTGAATTTCTTGAAGAAAACTTTCCTTTGAGACGCAGCACAGTCATTGTGCACGTTTATTTCAAAAGAGATGCTCTTATTAAAAAAACAAAGAGACCAATCTCTTCCGTGTATGCCGTCTTTCCTTTTTCTCGTTTCAGAGACGACGTATTTTTAACTTTACCTAAAGCGCGTAAAAAAAAAAAAAAAAAAAAAAGCAATTCATTAAGTGAGAAATACGCCGGACATGTATGTATAGAATATACAATATATGCACAAAATTAAATAACTTATTGATAACGCAGTCCCAGCGGAAAATCCTTTTAAAGACCTGATTTATCAGAGAAAGAGTTTTCAGTAGTGTCCTTAATGCTGAAGAAGCGTTAAATAACCGAGGATGTCTTTAATACTGGCCCAGACCGAACTCCAGAGGGTCCTGTGGCGTGATAATACTCAGTGTGTGAGCAGCTTGAGTCGGGCGATCCAGCTGCTGAACAGCGAGGGCTCCGAGGGCGCTCTCTTGGAGGATTTGGCCGCAGGTTTCCGAGCCAGGGCCTCCTGGTAGGGTATGGTGGCGCTGGTGTGCAGGTCTGCGTTGATGAAGCACTGGCTGCCGCGGATGTGGTCCACCCCTCGGACGAGCCGGCGTTCTCCCGTGGGCCGGTAGGGCAGAGGGTAACAGGGTGACTCTTCTGAGATGGTGGGGATCTGCTCGTTACTCAGATATCTGTGCAGGATCTCACCCCCTGAGGACAGACGAGACACGTCATGTAAGGATGGAGACACTTCCGCTTGACCTTTGACAAAAACGGCTAATTGGCTGGCTTACGTTGAACTAAAATCATTTTTTGTGAGAGCTGCATATTCTGCTTTGTTTGCATTTGATGTTGACATTTTTTAAACTTTTCATACTGCTCTAGTTAATGCCCAACAGTTTCTTTATTATTATTTTAACATTTTTTCCCCATCATTTTACTGAACATCTGAAAAGATGTATTGCATGATGGACATCATTGACACTTTTTTATAATTGAAATGGACGTTTTTTAAAAAAAGACACATTTATATTTTAGCTAAAGCCCACTCTACTCTCAAAGTGTTGTCTTTCTCAATAAAGAAATATTATTTATTATGAAAAATATTGTTTGATTTTTCTAAAAAAAAAAAAAAACAAAACTTTAATACACTTAAAAATTCTATAGCATATATATATATATATATATATATATATATATATATATATATATATATATATATATATATATATAAATTAGCATATTTAACTCCATAAAATAATCAAAACTTATTCCTTTTGCTTATAATTTTTTTTTCACATTTTACGATTTTATATGAAATTTTCATGCAATATCACTTTTATAGTAACTAAATATCAAAAGACAAAAAAGGAAGTAATATTTTTTGCCTGCGATTTTTCACATAACGTTTGCTAATGTGACAAGTTTAAGTTACAAAGTGGATTTTATGACTACAGACTGTGCAACGATGTTAAAAACAAACATGATGCAACATGATAACTTGCTTTCGACCAGCTATGATAACAGGCATTCTTCAGTAGCAACTCGACATCTGTTTATAGCCTGCGAAAACACTGCACATGTTTACTGATGAATTATGGGTATACAGAGGTTACCCTTGAGCTACTGACAAACAGAGACAAAAATGCAATGCATACAGCGTTATCTGACCTTTGTCTGCTCCTGCCCATGTAATTGGGCTTGTGAAATGTTTACGCTGACAGCTGGAGATTAAGTGGCTTCAGCGGTAGTTTATACACAGGCAGGTGTTGCGCTTACCTTTCCGTCCGAGGGCCCAGGGTCTGGAGGGAGACTCCGACACGCCTAGGCAAGTGTCTACCGGCATGGACATGGGACGCGGCTTCCCTAAAGCACACGCACAATCAAACAATCAGCCTAATTGAGTCTTGGCTTGAGCCGCGCATTTAAAGGCTCAGAGTGAAAAGGGAGCAGACGTCATGGAACCATATAAGCCTGCTCTTTTATTTTGATTTGAAGCTTTGTTCACAATGCACTCAAATGCAACATACTTCACTAAAGGGCTTTATTAAAAAACGTTACGTGTTGTCAAATGGACAATCAGTCAGTAAAGCTAACAAAGAACTTTGGATAATGTTCTTTTAATAACTTTTTTTCTGTTCTTTTAAACGTTTATTCAAAGTTGTCTGGCCTACACAATATGAGGAATGTTTCATTTTGAAATGTTTAATATTGTTTTTTAATGTTACTACTTGTGCTATTAATTGCATCAAAAATAATTGCATAAAAAATGTTTTTGTTTACATAATATATTTGTGTGTACTGTGTACTTATATATATATATATATATATATATATATATAATATCTACATGTATTTACATGTATGTATTTATATTCATATCATTTCATTTATACATAAATATATTTAATATATATGAAAATGAAAGTTAAATGCAGGTTTAATGAAAATGAAATAATGTCAGCAATTGTAGTCGCTTTGGATAAAAGCATCTGCAAAATGAATACATGAAAATGCAATATAAACAATATAAACATTTGTGTTAAATATATACATAAATGTGCGCGTATTTATACATACATAATAAATAAACACAGTACACACATATATATTATTTAAACAAAAATACTTTGTGATTAATTAACATTTTCACAACTTAACTGGAACATTAGATTCAGTTCTTGGAACATACTTTTGCTAACTTTAATTTTCATAACTCGGCTTCATTTTAAAACAGAATTAAAGATGCGGTTCAGTGAGTCATGCTGATTCAGTAATTATTTGATGTGGTGGGATTGATCTTATGATTTTGACTTCTCTTTCATAAAGCTAACTTGCTTATGAAGCGGAATAGTGATCATAAATGTATTGAATGCAGTCAGCTTAACAGAAATAGCTGTCATTATATGTGTGGTTTACTTTGGGTTGTGTTTTCTTTCCTGCTGTTCACACTACAGGATTTGATTACGCCAAATTTGTCTGAAGAAAGTCGTAACTGATACGGAGACGTTACAAAGTGAAGTCAATCGGGTACTGACCTCTAGATGGGGTCCTCTGTCTGAGCCGCGCTTGTGGGACGACCTCCGCTGGCTTTACGCTAGGTTTGCTGTTGTAGTCGCTGATGTTTGAACGCCGTCTACTGGCTAAATCCAGAGATGAGTTGGGGGACTCTGAACCTTTCGGCCTCATCTTTACTCCTGCGTACTCACTCGTCTCTGCCTTCCTACACACGCACACAGATAAAGAAAGCTCGTATTTCAAGCTGGGGAAACCCTACTTCTACAAAATGATAAATAAACAATGTACATCAGGAGTGTTGTTGCTTGAAATGTCACCAACTCGAAACAATCCATCCTTAGAGAAAGTCTCTCACTCATTAACATATGATCTTTCTGTCATGGCTTGAACGCACCAGTAGTGTAGATAGCTTAGCTAAATGCTAACATAAACGTAAAATGTCCTCTGAAGCAGATCGACGGGTTTTTTTGTAACAAAAATATTTCTAGCTTTAAAATTAAAACCTGAACGACTTCTGACTCGTACACAAATCATTTCTTGCGTAAAATAACATGAGTCAGTTATTTACGTTATAACGTTTACATTATTTATGCTACAAAACCCCATCGGTCTGCTTCAGAGAGCATGTGAAAACCCCTCGAAGATGTATAGATTACTTTTACATCGCGGTACTTGTGATATATGCCGATTTAAATATAGCTTCAAAATGGGTGAACTATTTCTTTAATGCGCATACACTACATGTGGCGTAAATTTCGTCACCAGAATAGCAGTGTAACCAATATTTCTAAATAACTCTATAGTTGCACATGCAAATAGATTTTTTTCTCCACAAGATGCTAACACTACCTGGAACAACAACTAACTACAGAAAATGAGATGGCCTCTAGTCTCTAGTTTCAATCATAAATTGACACACAAAAACTACATGTGTTGCATACATGTCAAAACAGAAGTATATTTTGAGCAAAATTTGTAACGTGATGCGCGACGGATCACTGTTTCGGAACAGAGCCACAGATTGAATGAACTGATTTAATCTGAAGGAGATACGTTATCGGAGGAACAGATACTGACCGTGGGCTGTATGGCATGGAAGGAGGAGGAGGAATATAGAGATCTAAAATCGCAGGTTTCTCCGGACGCTGGATCTGCGCGGGATCTCTGGACGACTGGGCGGCAGGCGCATACGATGGGCTCTGAAACAAACAAAATGGTCAGTCCCTCGTTCTGCTTGGTTTAAGGTATATTTACATATGATGGCTGTGAAGAAACCCTTGCTAAACGACATCTTGTACAATCATTTAAATGAGATTAGCCGGATCACAGAGCTTATCATTTTTGCTAAATCTGAATCCACAGACCTTTGATCTCAACACTAAATCACTACATTAAGGCACTTTTTTCTTCGCATGGGCCTTATTTTGTGAGACATGCCCATTTTTTTCTTTAAACCTTTAATTAGAGATTTTGCTAGGGCAAGAATGGACATAAATCCACATCGTATCAAGGGTGCTCTTGTACTTTTGAAGAAAGAACCGTTAATCGTCTTTTTACTCCGTAAGTTCCTGTGTGGATTATGCGAATTGCATAAACAGATATTAAAAAGGACATTTGTTGGCAGGCGAGGCTTTCATTCATTGAAAGGTACATTATGCGAACTAGATTTTTACACTTCCTGAAAAGTCAGCGGTCCTTGTTTGTGCAAAACTTGGCGCCATTGTGCTTATACAATATGGATAGTTGTCATTCAGTCCAATTTCTTTTAAAAATAGCACACCACTCCTCAATAAGCAGCCTGTTTTGTAATAGCATTCATGTCATAACACAAATCAAAGTGCCTCTTTATCGATTTTTTACACTAATAGTGTTTTGTCATTGAAGCTTTGTTTCTTGAACTGTGGCCTACTGACCTTTAAAAGAATAGTGAGGTATTTGGGAGAGTACATACGGACTAATATTAGCTACAGTATTTCTGAAATCAATGGCGGTGTGACATTTGGACCGGGAGTTTAATCAGGTGCAAACACACATCCTGATGTGAAACCCTGCTGCTGGTCCAGCAATCTTAACCGCCGTTAATCAGCATAAGTCAGCTGTGTGGCATCAACATGCATTTTCAAAGGCAATGTGTGTGTGTGTGTGTGTGTGTGTGTGGAGAGAGGAAGAAATGTTTCATTGTTTTAGTTCTGCAACGCCCACGCAAAGCCATCCACTCATGCAGAAACAATGAAAGTTCATGGAGTTTGTCCAAATGTGAAACACAGAAATTCAACCTGTCATCTGCATACCACTAACCACAAACAAAAGACTGTGGTTCATCAGATTGTTTGTTTTCCTCTTATTATGCTTACTAACCTTAGCATTTAGCTTAACATTCGTTCATTCAAAATATATTAAAAGCAGCGATATTGTGAAATATTATTACAATACATTTTCTATTTTAATGTATATAAAATATAATTTATTTCTGTGATGGAAAGCTGAATTTTAAGCATCACTATCCCAGTCTTTAGTGCCACTTTTTATCAGACAGGAGCTTCCTGAGAGGATGAACTACAGGAGAACGCGGGCAGTACCTGGACGACAGGGGGCCTCCAGCGCATGTTCTTCAGCGGTGCTGGTGTGAAGCCACAGGTTCCGGTTGGTCTTTTCTTCAACATCAGTGTCACAATCTGAGGATCTTCTCTGAGCTTGTCCACCAGATTCTTCAAGTGCCAGCCCACCTGAGAATAAAGCATTGAGCACCTGATTATGTGTTATCTGTTGCCTTCGTGTCTTTCTGTTTCATGTCATTGTTTCTGTGCTGCTTGTAGTTACTTAATTTCTCAATCATTATAGTTCTGGTCATTTCTCGTGATCGCTCATACCTTATTTTCTTTAATAAATAACTGTATTTTCACAATTAAAACTGTATTTCTTATGAATATGATTTTATGACTCAACACATTACATGCCAGTAATCTCAATAATCTTAAACAAAAGTACCCTAAGCTTTATTTTATGTGCAAGCACTTATTTATAAAAATACTACAAGTGCCCGATCAATATAATTATGCGCACTTCTTTTTCACAAAGATGGACTTTCATAGAATCGAAAGCTGGACATAAACGATCATAAATGGGGGAAAGTTGATCCTACTGTAGCTGAGCAAACGCAGCCTGAATAGCTTTATGTTGTACAAACACAAATGGGTCGGCACCAACCCAATGCTTTCTCTGTAAATATGAGCTGAATGAAAAACAGCGCTGATCCAAAACAATGATAAAGGTGTTCATAACAATATGCTTATCCAAAAGGCCTTTCAGTGCTGACATATCTCCCGCTCTCTCCCATGGATCAGGTTTACTCAGTCCAACACAAAAGGTCACCGTCTTGCCTGCTTTCGCTCTTTTATAGCAGAACAATTACCCATAATCCTCCTCACTATCATGTGACAGATGGATGGGCTCACCACTGTTTGTCTGTTGACTTGTATCACCTCATCGCCCGCATGAATCCTCTGAGTTCTGTCTGCTGGGGACTGAAGGGGGAAACACAGACGGACGTCATGAATCAGCTGAAGCGATGCTTGTGAACTCCATTAGTCACAGACTGTGGCTTGAATGATGCTGGACATTGATGCATTAACAGCGTGAAAAGAAAAACAAGGCAAAGCGATCTGTTGTTCTGTGTACTCACATTTTCTGTGGTTCCGGTGATGACGTGCAGCCCATCGTAAGTGGATTTGATATACATTCCCTTTAAAAAAATAAGCAAACAATACGTAGTTGTTAAGCAACGGGCGAAACAATGCCAACGGGTTTCGTGCATAAGTTGCTGACGCTCACCAGTCCCTCGCCCGCTTTGATATTAGTGATGGTGATTTCCTCCAGACAGGTCATTTGGCTCTTCAAGGGGTCAGAGGTCATCCTCATGGTGGAATCACAAATGCCGGTCAAAACACGGGACTGTGAAATCAACAGAAAGAATAATGTTGTGGTATTTATGATTCAGTTGGCCATGATAACTTATCCAGGACTGCATAAGTGGCTGGACAACCCAGGAGCATTGTAAAAACATTTCTATGTAACACTTTTAAATGAGAACTTTATTTATACGTATATAGACATATATAATTCTAATTCAAAATATGGAAAACAATGTCACAACCAATTAGTGGTGTAAAAAAATGTTTAAACTATATCCAAATATGACACTTTCATGTATCACTATTACAGTATCTCGTGATATTACACTATTATATATATATATATATATATATATATATATATATATATATATATATATATATATATATATATATATAAAATTGCATTTACTAACACGACCATGATGCCACTTTAGAGTGATTTTACTGATTTTAGCTCTTTTATCATAATTAATAACAAATGCAGTGTGTTACCAGGTGGGCTATCGAGCAAGTTTACTACATGTTAGAATGCCATTTGAGACGCAAATGTCAAACTGCATTCGTTTATTATGCACTAGAGAACTAATGCACACACTTAGAGATTCTAGTGGCTTCCGGAAAGATGTGCGCTCTGTTAAAGCTTCAAGGAACAGTTTACCAAAAAAAAAGGAAAACTCTATATTATGTTCTTCCAAACTTATACGACCTTCTTTCTTCTGCAGAAAAAGATATTCTCAAGAATTTGTTTTTTCCATGGAAGTCAATGGGGTCCAAAATAACGTATTTTGAAGCAACATGTCACCCCGACTTATCAAATCCAACAAAATCTCGAAGAATCAAATAAAGCACCCAAATACCCGAATTTGGTATATTATGTGTATTTTAACATTTATTCTAGTTTTAACTCAATTCATGCTTGCTACAGATTGTTGAAACGATTCTATTGCCTCCGAAACATTCCTTTAATGGAGATTGTGAGATACTGTTATCTACCACAGGATGTTCCAGCGGTTCCTAACGAAAACATCCCAAACTGAACAATAGAGCTGCATCTCCACACTTGAACCCAAATGCCTCGCAGATAACAGCTGAATCTCTGACCTGAGAGACGTTCCAATGCCTGAATGATAAATACGCCGCGTGTCAAATAACGGACGACGAGACTTTCTACTTACCACTTCTAATATCTTCTCCTCCATTTCAAACACCGAGCAGTCCTGCAATTAAAAAGGGAGGATTCGCATGAGATGCCACATTATGTGGCGTTCCCACAGGAAAATATGAAACGGTAAACACGAAATCAAAAAGCCAAAGAAAGAATTTAAGAAATGTAATATGAGGACTCAAAATACGGAATGTGCTGACAAATAGATGGAGAAGGGCCTATCGCCAGTGTTTAATTATGATTTAAAGACAAGTTTGACGGGGTAATTGCTGCAGAGTTTGAGGGTTGTGGTGCTTCAAGACTATGAAGAGCAAAAACAGAGCCGGGACATCGATCACGGTTACGAGCCGCCTGTCCCAACTGAGCTCCGGCTCAGTGCTACCATATGTTTCTCTGTGCTTCAGAAGACATCTGTGCGCTTAAAGAGTTCACCACGACATACAGTTCTTTAAAACACTACTGTTCAACAGTCTTTTTTTTAATTTGTTAATCTGTTCATCTATTTTAATTAAATCTTATTTTCATTCTTTAGCTTTTTCTAATATGTGGACACGTCTTTAAATGCCTCTAGACATTTTAATGTAATAGAATTTAATGAATTCAATGAATTCTGAAAAAGTCTAATATATATACAGTATGCAATTCAATTCTAAATGGATATAATATATATATATATATATATATATATATATATATATATATATATTTTTTTATATAATATATATTTATTTTAGTCTTATTTGAGTACTTTAGTACTTTGACAACTAGTTATTCTAACTATTTATTTCAAGTACAGTGTTTTTTTTTTTTTTTTTTTTTTTTTTTTGTTCTTAGTTAACAGTAAACAATAATAACCCTAAGTTTAAACAATATACAACAAATGCTTAATTTACTGCTCATCAGGTAGTTGTTATGTTTAGGTATTGAGTAGGATTAGGGATGTAGAATAAGGTCATGTACAACAAGGCAATAATATGTGCTTATTTATCATTAATAAATGCTAATATTCTAGTAATACGCATTCTAATAAGCAACTAATAGGTGTAACCGTAAAATAAAGTGTTACCGAATGTAATATTTTGATTATGAAAGTCAAAAAAAAAGAAATTCTGATTAAATTATAACTATAATACAGTTTTTTAATAGAATTTTTGAGCAGTTTGATGCAAACTTGATGAATGAAACATAGCAACCTGCACTTTTACACAAATAGAAAGTAGTTCTGTTGGTGTACATTGATGTTTAATGATGGTTGAGAGATTTTTAATAATCATTTGACTTAATAAAACTACTCCATTTCCATTTTTGGTAACCATTTCAGGTAAGCATTTTCGTATTTTTCAGTGTGAGATCGAAGCTAAATAAACACAAACCTTCTGGACAGTTGTGGTCAGTTCCAGGCAGAGCTGAATGATCTTGTTTTTGGTTGAGGTGAAATCACTGATTCCTGTCAGGGGAGTCCTGCGGACAAAAACAAGAGAACAAGTGTAACTCATCCAAACGCTCATGAGAAATTCACACACGTTCGCGCATTCCGGTATGTGCGTCTTCAAGCCCAAGCATGCAGTCTACGTATACGTACGTGTATGCCTGTATGCCGACGGCCTGCGTGACATCACGAGGAAAGATTTAAACTGTTTTGACTGAACACAAAACCAAAGCAAGAGCTGGTGAGACGCCTGCCAGTAAAAAATGTGATGCTGAAATTGACCTGCAGTCATTTAAAAAGACGGCCCTCTGTACTGCAACCCATATCTAGCATGAAAACACTGTTGCGACCTAGAAATGTTTTCCAAAGGTACGCTTTTGGTTGTGGCTTCGTTGGAAAAGTTACGTTTTCTTAACGAAAATAGAACATTACTTGAAGGTTAGCATAACATTGAATCTGACGGCCTATTCATTGTTCTTTGTTCAAAAATATTATTCTCGTAGCTTCGCGACGTTACAGTTCAACCACTGATGTCACGTGGACTATTTTAACTTGAATACGGTAGTTGCATTGCATTTTTACCAACGTTTACACAGTTACTATTTCGTTCCCTCGATTTGTTAAATCGTGCGCACAATTTATTAAGCTGTTCCTTCACATATATTTATAAAACACAATTGAGCCTACTATTTTTAGTCTACATTATTGGCAATGCCGGAAATGCCTTTTTGGCCGTTGAATATCATTGAATACCAAAATAACACGATATTTAGTCCCTGTGAACTTACCAGGGTATTGTACTGAAAACCTGCCAACCCTAACTTCACGGCAAATGCCGCCGAATCCGTCGAGCAGCATAAATAATTAATCTCAATAATGAAATAAAAACAACAAAAACACCAGCTCCGCACATCACGTTTAGTACTTAAGATTACTATTAAACTTGAAAAAACAGTGTCAGTATCGGTTTTTAGTTGGAATGACATGAGGGTGAATATTTAATGACCGAATTTTCAGTTTTTGGTGAGCTAACCTTGAGTGCACAAATTAAAATTTTTGAGTGAACTGTTCCAATATTTGTAACCGAAGCAGGAATCTTAAATATTCACATAAACCAGCATTTGAGGACATTACATTTTTTTTCCTAAAAATTCTAAGAATATTAACAAGACGTCCTGTTAAAACTATTTTAAGAACATTTCTTCCAAACATTTGCACAGCCCTTACGTTACGTTAGCCAAAGTGCTTGGAACATTCCTCGTAGGCGAAGTCTGTGAGAGACAGAGAGAGTGTCTCTGTGTGAGAATCTCACTCACCTGTCAAGCCAGGCCAGCATGCCCTTGGCAGCCCCTATCAGCTCCACCACAGCGGTCAGGAACACGTTAGGTGGTTTGTTTGGACTTCCTCCATCGTAAGTGGGGTTTTTCCTGCGCTCCGATGCACAGTTGTGCAAGTTGTTGGACGCTGCTCGCATCTGACCCACCAGGGTCTTCAAGTTATCGGTCTCCACGCCGCAGTTCTGCAAAAAAAAAACAAACGAGCATTTGCATTAGTCATTTTCTTCTAAAGAAAGTGGTCCTTTTGTAGAGATAGAGAGAGATCTGCAGATATACGTTTTTGAAAAAGAAGTATGCTTTGGGCAACCTCTAAAAATGGAAATGAAATGTTTAAAAACGCATGCTTAAAACCGATGGTACTCACTGACTTCAATAGTCATTTTTTTTTCTTTACCATGGAAGTCAATGAGGAGCGTCAATTGTTCGGTTGCTCATATTGTTCCAGATATCTTCTTTTGGTGTTCGACAGAAGAAAGAAACTTTGAAACAACTAATTTGAAACAACACGAAAGGGTTAGTAAATGATGACTCAATTTCCATTCGTGAACTATCACTTTAAGTGCGAACTGAATGTAATATTTTTAAACGCTCAACACAATACCTGCAATTTAATGAAAATGCACTATAGTTTAATTTATGTTAAATGCAAATATTTGCTTGTTGTCATTGTAATATGGTTAATGTGTACCGCTAAGCGTTAACTGGTAAAACTAGCATACACTAATATAATATAATGCTGTCAAACTATTAATTGCAATTAATCACATCCAATATATATATATATATATATATATATATATATATATATATTTTACATAATATATGTGTGTGTACAGTGTATATACAAAATACACACACGCATGTATATATATATATATATATATAAAAATATGTTTCTATATTAAATATATTTAAATATTGTATATATGTGAATATAATATATACATTTTTTAACTATATGTTGTACGTGTGTGCATTTAAACTGTAATTATGTGAAAAAAATAACATTTATTTTGGACACAATTAATTACGATTGTAAGTATTGCATTTCACACATTTGTAATGTTAATTTTGGTTCACTTTTTTGTGTATATATTTACTATAACATAGTTTTATATAACACTACAGCTAACTGTGGTCCTTTTAAGCAAGTTAAAAGATTATTAAAACATACTTTAAAGTAAAACTTACTTTAAATGTGCACTTTTTAAAAAGGTCATAAAAGCGTACAGCTTTTAAAAATACACTTTTAAGATTTACAGCACTCTACAAACGCAGCAAATTGGGGCAAGCTGTCCCATTTTATTCTCGATTTAAAACTTATGCTCAGGGGCTTTCTCCAAATCCATAACAATAAGTAATAATAACAGCGAGGCTGACAGCACCACTAATAAATGCCTGGCTTATCGAGCGCTAAAGCAGTTTCCATTTGTGTATCTTCCGCTTTAGTGATACGAAATGTGAAGCATGCTGTGTTTGTGATGCCATGTGACAGCGGTTACGGCGCACGGGTCATTCTCACAACCTTTCCAGCTAAAAATCCCACCGCATTCCAGCGCACCGGTCAGAGTCGACGCGTGACCACGGTCGCTGCCCGACTTCAAAGAGATTCCAGAAAACCCGTCTCTTGCTCTGAACCCAGCCAGACGCTGACCGACAGGCGGTCCGCGTGGACTTGAAGTGGGCCAAAAAACTGCGCAGACTTTGGCCTGGTCGGCTGCAACAACCACAGAACGCAGGTGCTTGAGAGAAACATTAACCTCACTGGGTTCAGGAAGGATGCAGGTGCTCTCCTGGAATCGTCCCCCTGTTGTTTTTGCATTACGACGAAGCTCCAGCTCTGATGAGTTCGTGGCGGCTGAATTATTAAAGGAACGATAAAGGGAAATCCCTACTCATTTCAAGCCGCCCTCCTCGAAGGTGAGGAGGAATAGTTGCATAATGCAGAATCTCGTTTCGTTTCGAATGAACAAGCATTTTATTTAACATCTCACCTCTAATGGAAATGGCTTTTTGATCAAGCATTGCAATTCCAACAGCGTCTGGCTGGTGTCAAATTTGGTATAATGCCACGTGCATAAACAAGAACGGTACTTTTTAAGTAAATTACTCATTTTTAATCAGCCAGACAGGCATCAGCAGCCACTAAAATGCAGACACCAAAATACCTGAGAGAACAAATGAGAAGGACAGACGGAGGAGGAGCCCAAATCTTAAAGCACTTACGCAAAACACTCCAAAGTACCGAAACTGCGAGACATAAAGTCATTATCCCTTTTTTTGGCGAAAGCAGTTATAAACTTGCAAGAACAAAGTTGAAAGAAAGAAGTAAAGTAAATCACAATTCTGACATGTAAAACAGTACTGAATGTATGAGAAGTCTCGGATGTAAATTAAAGTCGCAACGCTAAGACCAAGTTAACTATTGAGGGTCATTAGTTAACTTGAACTATGATAGGCACCTGTTCATCTTAGTCAATGTTAGCATTAACTAATGCATTATTAAAATCCCCAATTGTGTTTGTTAACATTAGTCAATGCACCGGGAACTAACGTGAATAAACAATGAACTGCATTTTCATTAACCAACATTAACATAAAGTGTAATAAATATTGTGCTAAAAATAAACGGTGTAATAAATGCATTGCTCATTGGTTGTTTATTTAGGTAGTCAGGAGAAATATTAAACTGCAATAGAAAAATCTAAATTTGCAATTGTGAAAAAGTCAAAACAAGATCCCAAGTACTCTAATATAATTATTAAAGCGAACCATGAGAGAATGTTTGATTGTTTAATATTGATAACTGTTTTGATCCAGATGAGTCCATTAAACATATTTTTGAATCTTATATTTTGTCTTATATGCGACCTTGGATCACGAAACCAGTCATAAGTAGCACAGGTACTGTATATTTGTAGCAATAGCCAACAATACATTGTATGGCTCAAAATGATATTTTTCTTTAATGCCAAAAATCATTAGGATATTAAATAAAGATCCTGTTGCATGAAGATGTGTAAATGGCTGTAAATACATCAAAATGTAATTTTTGATCAGTAATATGCATCGCTAAGGACTTAATTTGAACAACTTTAAAGTCAAGTTTTTCAGTATTTAGATTTTTTGCACACTCACATTCCAGATTTTCAAATAGTTGTGTCTCAGCCAAAAACTGTCCTGTCCTAACAAACCATGCATCAACGGAAAGCTTATCTATTCAAACGATTATTTCAGATGATGTATAAGTCTCAATTTCATAAAATGTACCCTTACGACTTATTTTGGTCCAGATTCACATATTGTACTAAACTATGGTACCGCTGTGGAACGGAGCCAGACAGAGCCGGTGAGTTAAGCACGTCCTCTAACGCTCATGAAAGCAATTTTAAAAATACCCAGAGTCCGAACAGATAGACAGAGTTGAGATGAGGCTGGGCGGAAACCACTGGAACAATGGCGTGAGATATTTTCCTGCGCTGGTCGCTCTGTGTGTGTGTGTGTGTGTGTGTGTGTGTGTGTGTGTGTGTGTGTGTGTCTGGGCGGGGGGCTCTCTGACAGGTGGGTGGGTCACATCTGTTTCCTGCTCTCCAGGAGATATCTTCCAGAACATTCTACCCACGAGAGCTAGAGCTGACCTCTTACAAATTCAGCACAGCATTGTCCGTTCCAGCTCTTCTGCGCTTCTCCGATCAGTTCTGCCTAAACAGGTGCAAACGTAGAACGACTGAGGTAAATCTTTTCTCAACGACATCCTTGTGAACAGCCACCCGGTCTGACAGGTACAGCTTCCGCTTGCTGTTAGCTGCAGGCGTGTTCTTTCAAGGCAACGTACCTTTTGTACACTTATGGAAGGATATAAAGGATTACTTCACTCATTGTTGTCAATTGCACACTTACATGTTGCAAACCTGTAGGATTTTCATGTATGCTGGCAAACAACACACAACATATCATGATATTAGTAATATTAAAAATGCATATCTATCAATCATCTATCTATCTATCTATCTATCTATCTATCTATCTATCTATCTATCTATCTATCTATCTATCTATCTATCTATCTATCAATCATCTATCTATCTATCTATCTATCTATCTATTTGCACTCCAGGTTTGGAACTTCATGAGGCTGAATAAGTGAAGACATCACTTTTTTGGGTGAACTATCCCTTTAAGACACTCAACGTTCACTTATCACATCATATGAGATTCCTTTCTAAAAGTACAAATTACACAGAGACACGGCAAAGAAAACAGAAAGCGTCTCATGGAGTCTCTTTAGGGTGCAGTCTCTTATTATAAGGTCCTGTATCAGACACTGAATGGAGACAGTGGACACTGTTTGTTCCAGCTGACCCTCCCTATTCATATCCTCCACAATGTTGGGACAGAGCGGCAGCTAGCACAGCTTCTGTGATAAAAATCAGCACTGTCTACAACTCTGGGTTTGTTAACAGCGCACAAAAACACACGGGTTTATACGGGGACAGGTTTCCTCTAGTCCGCTATGCGTTTTAAGGTGCACTTTGTGGTCATTAATAATGTCTGAATGGGAAAAAAAAGAGAGCAGGGGAAGCTGGGAAGAAATCTTGGGAAGGAAGTGAGAGAAAGCAGCTGATCGGAATGCCTGGGAAATCTCTGCTTTCCTGTTAGCGGCGGTCTCCACCTAAAACAGAGCTCACGCTCTTCCAGTGTTAGATAACACCATTTCTGACAGGACGCTAAACTACTTCTTAACATGATAACAGCTTTATATGGCCTGGATTACATTAAAAATGTCATATCATATACGTTCAGGTTGTATATGTACTGTATGTACACAGTATACTATCCTTAAGCACAAAACCAATAAGTTGTGCAGGTACATTTGTAGCAATAGTAGCAGGAGCAATTAAAAAACAATTCAATGCTAAAGCTAAAGGCTAAAAATGCTAAAAGGATAGTACAGATCAGGTTCCATGTAGATACTTAGTACATTTTCTACCACGATATATCAATATCGTATGCATTTGCTAAGAACTTCATTTGGACAACTTTAACAACCCACACACACATCGACGGAAAGCTTATTTATTATATATATAAAACAATTCCCCGCATGACTCACGTTCAGCTCGCTGATAAACACGGCAAGGCTTCTCTAGGAAACCCGATTGGACGGGAGTGAGCTGAAGTACTGACCAATGCGCAGAGCAGATCCACAGCCTCCAGGATCAGCTCCTGATGACCGACGCGGGTCATGGTCAGCTCCTCCAGGTCCTGATGGGAAATCTTCAGGAGCTGCTCTCCGCTGATCTTCGCTCTCTCAAAGTTAGGAACGTACTGCTGGAGACTGTCGTCCAGGCCTGAGACACAGACAGAAAGTGAGCATGAGACGACACAAAGAAACTCTTTCAGGGAGAACGTGTATCTCGAGTGTTTGTGCAAATATTGAGTCGCTGAGTCAACGTAAGACCTAAGCTCCTCAGTATTTCTCTCGAACAGGCGTCATTTACCTGGTCCGAGAACAGATTGTTGCTGTATAAGGGCAAACAAATCGTGTTTGCTAGGCAACTTTGCCCGTTCTGATTGTGCGATTTTAAAATGCATTTAGCAAATGATGTATATGATCCTATGTATTGCTGACATGTAAAAATTTAATTTAAGAATAACCTACTTAATTTATTCAAACGTACGGCTGGCATAAATGAGTTGATATCATCTGTCAAGACGAATTTTGGGCCATGTTTCACACCGAATTTAGAAGACAGTAATAATTATATTTTAAGTAAATATAAACAGTAAATCAATATTTGATGTAAATAAAAAAAGGAATAAGTAGTAAATTAATGAATAAATAAATAAATATATATGATTTGTATTGATTCCCTCCCTCTCTTTTGCAAAAAAAAAAAAAATTAAATAGTATACATCTTAATTATATATAGGACTATGCTACATTACATTTTATTAGAATCTTCATTAAAAATGCAGAATAAAAAAATATATATATATATATATATATATATATATATATATATATATATATATATATATATATATATATATACATATACAAAAAGTAATACATAATAAATACAATTAATCATTCATTTTTATCTTTAAAAAAATTGTCTCACCAACTGAGTAATTCATGCTAATCCAAATAATTAATCTCTATGTTTTTTATTAATTTTGATTAAATAAATGTTTTTGGATTTTGTCTAACAAGAAAATATTAAAAATGTTTGAAATGTGTCAAAATTGTTAGTTCAATGTCTTGTTTTTGGTTTTAAGTAAGTAAATCCTACAATAAAAATTATTTTAGAATATGCTTAACTTTTCGATGCATTTTACTATATTTTCTTTCATCTTAGAGAGAAATTACCTATATTCATATTTTAGTAAGATTCATCTTAATTTGAATGCATTTCACTGGAAACCTAAAGACTTACAGTACTGTGCAAACCGAGTCTGGGAAAGATGCAGAGAAGCTCTTTTTCACCTGAAACTTTTGTCTGAAAACTGGGAGGTGAGCTCAAAACACCCTTCTGTCCACTGTGTGCGAGACTGCAGTATAAAAAGGGGCTCTTTGTGGGGGGTAGACGGCCCTTTTAAAATCAAAGAGAAAGTGAGAAAAGGAGGCAAAGAGGGGTCAAAGGGCAAAGTTAGGGACTCCTGAATACCCTCCACCCTCAAGGGCCCTACTGAGAAACAACAGCTGCGTGTTCTGAGCTCAAAAAGAGAGACGCGGCGTCAATAGAACGGCTAGAGAAAAGCTGCCACATATGAGAAAGTGTCAACAATAACAGTCCTTCGATGCAGTGTGAGCAAACGAACGTCGGCTTTTGTTACCTCTAATTCTTAAGGTATTCTGTTAAATAATCTGGCAGAGCTAAAGGGATACAGGCATGTGCCGTTCAGTTTGATTGACATGCACATTTGGTGATGAAAGGTCATCTCCGTGCTACATGGATGTCTGTAAAGAGGTGTAGTGAAAGGCAGTTTAGGTTTGAGACAGCTAAGGAAAAAAAAAAAATAATAATAATTATATATATATATATATATATATATATATATATATATAGTTAAATTAAATTTTAAAAAAGCATCCACAATTAAACAAAAACAAATTGCTAAAATTCTAATATATTAAATTACAAAATAAATTAAAGTACAATTAAAAAAAAAAATGAATCAATTGACTAGTGTATATACTAAAACAAAAATGTAAAAAAATTAAATAAATAAATAAAACAATTTTGCAAAGTAAAGAATGTCAAATAAAAACTGAGTTTAGGTGTTCTTTGGTGAAATTTTGTTTAGTGGGAAAGTTTTTTATTTAATTTTTATTCCCGGCTCCTCGAATCTTACAGTCTCAGGGTTCATAGGAGAAACGAGCGTTAAAAGAAAAAGATCAAATAAAATCCAAAAAGGACAAGAAAACACCATAAAAAAAATCTCATAAACATAATCCATTTGATTAATTTCACAATTCATTCCGAGAGTCATTCGTAGCCACAAAAGCTTGTGAGGAATTCAAGCTGTAATCCCCTAAAGATTTCCTCCTCTGCCACAGCAAGCTAACTAAACCAACTAAATTTAGTCCACTAAATATTGCCAGAATGTTCATTTTATTTAGACAAGCTCTTCAAGACAACCTAACAAGTGGAAGCTAACAAAATAAAAGTCCTAACACTCAGAAAGAGCTATAGATGAACGCTTTCGTGTCACAACAACTTGTCTCAAAAGTGTATAGCAGAGATAAAAGTATCTCATGCTGTAACAGTTAACTTAAAAAAACATAAAATAAAGTTGTCTACATTGATTTATGAATGCATGAGGTCTTTCTTGCGGCGTTATGTGGTGGGAAACAGACACTAATGGTATCCTCTGACCACGCTCCCATCCAAATGACTAACAAGCTTAAAAGCGCTGTATTAGAGGACCGAGGCACCCGAACTTCAGCTCCAAATGAGAGGGTAGGGTGTCTTTCTCTCCCGTCCTCTGTCCAGCTGCAGTCTCTCACCGACGGAGCTGAGAAAGTCAGCAGTAGCAGCGTGTGTTTCCAAGCTTTCCTACTGTGCCTTTAGAGAGCCGAAGAATGTTTATTGTTCTCCGTGTGCGACTGAAACTCCTCCAAGTTTCCGAAACGGTGCGGAGTGTTACTCTTCCACTCCATATCCAGGCCTGCACGAATCACCAGCCACTCCGTTTTTTTTTTGTCCCTTAGCAGACTTGTAAGAAGGGAAATATGCAAACAAAATATTTCCTTCTAAAACAGAGCATGCGTCATACTGAAGGCTCGAATGGCGTCACGGTCTGTTCGCCCTCCCGCCGGGTGAATTAGATCACAAATATCTTAATTTAAAAAGCAAATTAACTCATTTCAGTCGCAACCGCATCGATAGTCAGATTTAGTTACTTCAGTATAGGAGCTTTTTTTTAGCTGACTAGCTCCTAATAAAAAATTATTCATTAGTCATTAAGCACATTTAATATAAATGCAATACATTTTCATTTAATTGTAAATAAATATCAAACAGATTTCGCTCAAGTATATTATTATGTAAGCACTCTTTTTTCAATTATTTGTCACTGTACATATATGAATATGTAACTGAAGCTGTGGATTCTGAATTTTATTTTATTTCAGTTAGCTATTTAGCATTTTGTAAGCTAATTGCTAAGTGTGCTAGACTATCGCTAGCAGTCTATTCTGATAGTTTATACAA